>NC_053390.1:286157955-286432955 GCF_905171765.1 Bufo bufo | reverse complement strand
ATTTTGAGGGCACACTAAATTTACACTGCCATACAAGCTGTGCACTGACTACTTTACATTGTATCAGTGTCATATCTTCAGTGTTGTCCCATGAAAAGATATAAAATATTTACAGAAATGTGAGGGGTGTACTCATTTTGTCAGATACTGTATATACTATAAAACCGTTCATGGTCCGCATTCAGTATATATTATAGTGTCATTTAGAGTTGATACTTAAAGATAGATACTTTATTAGGTGCTGTTCACATCGGCATTCTGCTCCATCATAGGAGCAAAACATAAAAAATGGACATGATCCATTACATTCTGAACATCAAAGCCGCCCATTGGCCTCTTTTGACTTATAAAGGGTCCTTCACTTTTCTGCCATGGTGCCCAGTGTTTTCCAGGAACAATTTTATGCTGCAGGCTATTTTTCTCTGACTTGTATGATGGGATCTGCAGTGGAGCCTCCAGTGCAGATGTGAACAGATCCTGATTATTTCACTTTACAGATGCTGGACAGAATTGCTGTTTGCAGACAGGGTTTTGTCCTGTAAAATGACAAGACACCATCACAGAAACCTGACAAAGCCCATTATAGTCGGTGGTTTCATCAGGCTTTGTTGCCGGCTGTCATGTGACGAATCCGCCACCTCTGACTGAGTGGAACAACTCAGATGAACACAGCCTTACAGTGGTAACCTTCATGGTCAGCGTCCCAGACCACATGTAGTACCTACCTAAGAGGTTTGTATGCCTGATTCATCCTGATTTTTTTTCCATCCTTTTATTGTAGCAAACAGCAGTTGCCTTATGTTGGAGTATGTTCACATGTACATAATAAATATTGGAAAAAATAGCTCTGCATGCTGCCCTGTTTTTCCAGGAAAATGACACATTACATGACAGAAACCCGGCAGATCCCATTATATGTCAGTGGGGTCCGCCGGTCGTTCCTGTTGTCCATTATGTAAGAGATCCGACACCCCATCAATGGAGCAGAACAATGGAACACGGTTCTGACGTCTTCTTCGTTAGTCTACTGTAGTCCTCATTATAATTGTCAGGGCACAGCCACGCGGTTAGGTTTCCTGATGCAGTTTTGGAAGCCAAAATCAGAGGTGGATCATGAAAGGAGAGAGAGTACAAAGGACAGATACAACTCTGAAACCTGACCGTGTCGGCTGTACCCCTATAGTTGCCCAACTTTGTTGTTTTTTGAGGGATTTTATGAGCAGCAGGGAAATTATCATTTCATGGGGATTCAGATGTTGCTGGGATTCCCTTTTCTACGTGATTTGTTGTGCTGTAAAATGAATAAATTCAATAATAAGTTTGTCGAACTCAATAAGGATGTATTGATTTACACGGATGCTGGTGAAACTCCGGGGATCCTCCTTTATTATAGCTGGAGCCGTGTCAAGGTGGTCCTCTGCTTAACATCTTTTCACAGAGAACACAAAAAAATTGCAAGTTTTTAGGTGACCTACAGTTCTGTGCCCCCCCCCCCACCCGTGTATAGGTATTATCCAGGTATAAGGCTCTTTTTCATACAGCATCTGCAGATCTGCAGTGTAGAAGTACTGTGTGCATCAGCAAAGCTCCTGGCATGTATGTAAGGGCTCATTTACACGACCGTAGGCTGTCCATGCCTTCATTGCAGACCGCAAATAGCGTATCCGCAATATACTGGCATCAACCGTGTGAATCCTGTATCACAGATACGGACCTATTGACTTGAATGGGTCTGCAAACCGCAGGATATGTTGCAGTGCGGAAAGGAGGATCGGAAGCACTATGCAGCGCTTTCAGGTACATGTGTCCACTCTGCAAAAGATAGGACGTGTCTTTTGCTGTATATTGTGGATCACAGACCCATTCAAGTAAATGGGTCCGCGCCACAATACGGGATTCACACGGCCAGTGTCTGTACATTACAGACCTCAAATTGTGGTCCGCGGCACGAGGCACACACCATCGTGTGAATGAGCCTTAACTCTTATTGTACCAACTGAGACAAATAGTGGCTTTCTAGAGGTATATGTTGGGGATACTGGATATGTTTCTTATTTTGTATGGAATAGCGCAGAGAATGCATTGTTTTATGCAGAGGCATCCATTGTATATGTATATGGCCGACTGTGGATGAAGGCTGACCTAGCAATCATTAAACCCATAAGGGTCCATTCATACGTCCGCAAAATGTGTCCGCATCCGTTCCGCAGTTTTGCGGAACAGGTGCGGACCCATTCATTTTCAATGGGGCCGGAATGTGCTGTCCTCATCCGTGTTTGAGGATCCGCACTTCCGTTCTGCAAAAAAATAGAACATGTCCTATTCTTGTCCGCAATTGCGGACAAGAAAAGGCATTTTCTTTGAGAGTGTCCTCATGCACACGAATGTTGTTGAGTTCCGTTGTTTCATGATCCGTTTCCATGTGTCTTCCTTTGTTTTTGGAGGACCACCAGACATAAAGGAGGGTAAAAAAAAAGAAGTCTAAGACAGGTTTGCCATGGAAATGATGGGAATAAAACATACGCTGACGCGGGTGACAATCTTATGTGCCTCCGTGTTTTTTAGCGGTCCCATTGACTTGAATGGGTCCGCAAACCGTTCTCCGCGGACAAGAATAGGACAGGTTATATTTTTTTTGACGGACTGGAACCATGGATCACGGACGCGGATCTGCATTTTCAACGGCTCCATAGAAATAAATGGGTCCGCATCTGAAACGCTAAAATTGGCGGAACGGATGCGGAGACAAACAGTCGTGTATGAGGCCTAAGTCTGAGGTTTTCAATGGGAAGTCCCCCCCCCAAAGGAACCTTTGGAAGGACATGGCACAGTGTGAAAGGAACGTACTGATGGACAGTTGTAGTTTAATGTGCACACCTACATCCACTGACCACATCATTATTATATTTTCTTGCAGAGCAGATGCATACCTTGTAATGACTGCAGACAGGTTTCCTATGGCAGCATGTGTTAAGTGATTAGCAATGTCTTCATATCGGGGAAGTGACAAAAATAGGTAGGAATTTGTGAGGAGTGGGTGAGGAGACAGCTGAACAAGCCAAGGAAGAATTCCTAAAAAAGACAATGCAGGTCCTTTCGGTTGGGCAGCTGTTCCATGTCCCACTCCACACATGGGTAATACCGCTCTGACTCTTACTCATCTGCATTATATGGCCATTTTATCATTTGTAGGATTGGATCCGGATAGAATTATATAAAGAGAGCGAGATAGGATAACATCACACTGGTTTTGAAAGAGACTGTAAAATGCTTGGCTTTGCTTTGAGACTTCAAGTAGTATTGTTTTTTTCTAAGTAGGCTTAAGCGTATGTTCACATGTGGTGGACACGTGGTGGTATTACAGAAGGAAAATGTGTATGGTTATAACAGTACCAGCAAAGATGTTGGTCCACACTGCAGCTGTTGGTTTTTAAAGGGGGTTTTCAGTCTCTGTAAAAATCGATGACCTGTTCTGCGGATAGGTCATCACTGTCAGTATCAGACGGCGGGGGTCTGACACCGGGCACCAGAAAGCAACACGGTGGACTGAGCTAGAAGCCTAGTGCTCCATCCACGGTGTAGTGGCTGTGCCCGATCCACGTGCTCCCCTTCTGCCAAGCTGCAGCACATCGGCATGGCCACTACATAGAGCCTTCTGCTACTAGCTCCGGCAGTTGCCCAAGATGGCTGATCAGTGGGGGGTGCCAGGTGTCAGATCCCCACCACTCTGATATTGGTGACCTATCTTAGGGATAGACATACAAATATCTACCCCCTTTAAAGCGGTTCTGCAGGAATACATCATTTCTACCAGTCTGCCTCCACTACTGAAAGGATAATTTCTGATTGGGGCCCCCAGTAAACCCATATTTTATTGATATTTATGGCCTTTTCTCAGAATTGGTTATAAATCTGATTGGTGGGGTTCCAACCGCTGAGGATAAGCCATCAATATCAGAATCCCGGAAAACCCACTTAAGCGGTTCCATATAAGTGGACAAGGACTGAATAGAAGGTGGGGGAGAGAGGAAAGAAAGGGAAACCTCTGTCTAGTCCCATCTAGGAAGCAGCTGTACAGTCAACCCATTCTTGGGGTCCAGGCAAAGTGAAGAACAGTGTCCTGAAGCAAAGTGGTCTCATAATATGGACCACTCATGGTGAGGAGAACTTTATTCTTACAGCATAAATTGGATCCTGCACCTTTTGCTGGCCCCATTGTCACAATGCCTGTTCTTGTCCGTGTGTTTTCTGCAAAAAACAAACAAAAATAAATACGGGTTTTGGACATGGACCGAAAATACGCTTGTGTGAATAGCTCTTTAGTGAACACGGGTCTTTATTATAGGATATTGCCATTTCAAACCTTCCATATATGTGAGTGCACACCTACCGACCTGCGGTTCGGGCATGCACAGATCTTTGTCACTATCCTGTCTCTTTGCCAAATTTAGTAAAACCCCAGTGAGCTATTTTGGAGTGGCTATATCTGCTAGACGAGCTTCAGATTACTCTGTGAGGACAGAAGTGTCCCGCACAATCTCCTTGTCACATTCATCCAAATACGGCATTTCATAAGCGCTGTGGTGCTGGGATAGGGGGTATTAACGCCTTCTTCAGTCGATTCCCATTATTGCTCTACTTTTTTGGATCACAGTCCACTCGGGGGTCAACTGCATTTTTTTTTTGTCAAATCGCTGCATGCTTTGGGTCTGGCTTTTTCTGGCTTTTTTCTTCCGTCATTGCCTTATAGACCTCCGTGTGTTTTGCCGAATTTATGGAGAGCATATACTCTCCTCTGAAAGTGCCAGGCATGCAAAAATATGCATTTTAGAAAATAAAGAATACTGCATACTATGAGCAAAAGCACCTGCAAAAAAAGGTACAAAAGTCGCTGCTCAAGTTTCGTCTCTTTATTTTTATTATAAATTTTTGCCTCAAAAACTGTGTGAAGGCGCCCTGTCAGCACTGTTATTTGGGTTGTGCATTGACATGGGATCTACAGATTTTTTTTTGTTAGTTGCCCGCTTCAGTGTGATACATAGTCAGATGCTTCTCGCTTTATTTTATTTTCTGCGATCCCAAGTACAAATGGGGACATCAAAAAGTATAATAAGTGTAATCAAAGTAGAATACCCCTGAGGCGAGGAATCTGAAAAGTGGGTGCAGCTGATTAGCAATGTAAATGTGTGTGTTTTTGATGTAGAGCAGCGTGCTCCTGGAGTAACTCCCATGGGGAAAGATTTCAAAATTAGGAGATTGGAGGATTTTTCTATTATACTATGGAGCATAATTTGTCTCAGAAGATGGAAGAAAAACCCTCCAGTTTCACGTTCAGACCTTGTAATAAGGTAAAGTATATATTTTACAGGAATTATTTGCAGCCACTAGATCAGTGATGGTGAACCTTTTAGAGACCGAGTGCCCAAACTGAAACCCAAAGCCCACTTATCGCCAAGTGCCAAGCCAGCAATTTAACCTGAATAGCAATATAGTATATTTTCCATGTATCATTTAGCTATAATAGCCTGCCTACATTCAATGCACTGCCTGTGCCATTCATAGTACGCACTGCGTTGATGGACAGGAAAAATCAAAGGCATATTAGTACACCAAAGACTTTTTCAAGGGTGTGGGTGCCCACAGAGAGGGCTCTGAGTGCCGCCTCTGGCACCCGTGCCATAGGTTCGCCAACACTGCACTAGATGAGTCCCTGTATCCATTGAAATGTATTAATGCCGGATCTGGTACCAAGTGTTCCGAAAAAATGGATCTGATTTCCCGGTCTGCGCATGCGCAGACCTTTTAAGAATGTGAAAAAAAATAATTACTGGATCCGTTTTTCCGGGTGACACCGGAAAGACTGATCTGGTATTTCAATGCATTTGTCAGACGGATCCGGATCTGGAAACAAATGGTATCCGTTTGCACACAGATTTCCGGATCTGGCAGGCAGTGCCTGATTTTTCTAACGCTAGTGTGAAAGTACCCTAAGAACACTTATTTTGGCTTTTGGTTTTGTTTTTTCTTGGATCATTGCATACTGAGAACTGTAGTTAAAAAAAAAAAAAAAATCTATTTTTTAATTTTATTCCTGTTGATTATTGTGCTGCTTAAAGATGGCGGGGCAGATTTACTTGTGCTGCCTGTAGATGGCGGGGCAGATTTGCTTGTGCTGCCTGTAGATGGCGGGGCAGATTTGCTTGTGCTGCCTGTAGACGGCGCGGCAGATTTGCTTGTGCTGCCTGTAGATGGCGCGGCAGATTTGCTTGTGCTGCCTGTAGATGGCGGGGCAGATTTGCTTGTGCTGCCTGTAGATGGCGGGGCAGATTTACTTGTGCTGCCTGTAGATGGCGGGGCAGATTTGCTTGTGCTGCCTGTAGATGGCGCGGCAGATTTGCTTGTGCTGCCTGTAGATGGCGCGGCAGATTTGCTTGTGCTGCCTGTAGATGGCGGGGCAGATTTGCTTGTGCTGCCTGTAGATGGCGCGGCAGATTTGCTTGTGCTGCCTGTAGATGGCGCGGCAGATTTGCTTGTGCTGCCTGTAGATGGCGCGGCAGATTTGCTTGTGCTGCCTGAAGATGGCGGGGCAGATTTGCTTGTGCTGCCTGTAGATGGCGCGGCAGATTTGCTTGTGCTGCCTGTAGATGGCGCGGCAGATTTGCTTGTGCTGCCTGTAGATGGCGCGGCAGATTTGCTTGTGCTGCCTGTAGATGGCGCGGCAGATTTGCTTGTGCTGCCTGTAGATGGCGCGGCAGATTTGCTTGTGCTGCCTGTAGATGGCGCGGCAGATTTGCTTGTGCTGCCTGTAGATGGCGCGGCAGATTTGCTTGTGCTGCCTGTAGATGGCGCGGCAGATTTGCTTGTGCTGCCTGTAGATGGCGGGGCAGATTTACTTGTGCTGCCTGTAGATGGCGGGGCAGATTTGCTTGTGCTGCCTGTAGATGGCGCGGCAGATTTGCTTGTGCTGCCTGTAGATGGCGGGGCAGATTTACTTGTGCTGCCTGTAGATGGCGGGGCAGATTTGCTTGTGCTGCCTGTAGACGGCGGGGCAGATTTGCTTGTGCTGCCTGTAGACGGCGCGGCAGATTTGCTTGTGCTGCCTGTAGACGGCGGGGCAGATTTGCTTGTGCTGCCTGTAGATGGCGGGGCAGATTTGCTTGTGCTGCCTGTAGATGGCGGGGCAGATTTGCTTGTGCTGCCTGTAGATGGCGGGGCAGATTTGCTTGTGCTGCCTGTAGATGGCGGGGCAGATTTGCTTGTGCTGCCTGTAGATGGCGGGGCAGATTTACTTGTGCTGCCTGTAGATGGCGGGGCAGATTTACTTGTGCTGCCTGTAGATGGCGCGGCAGATTTGCTTGTGCTGCCTGTAGATGGCGCGGCAGATTTGCTTGTGCTGCCTGTAGATGGCGGGGCAGATTTGCTTGTGCTGCCTGTAGATGGCGGGGCAGATTTGCTTGTGCTGCCTGTAGATGGCGCGGCAGATTTGCTTGTGCTGCCTGTAGATGGCGCGGCAGATTTGCTTGTGCTGCCTGAAGATGGCGCGGCAGATTTGCTTGTGCTGCCTGAAGATGGCGGGGCAGATTTGCTTGTGCTGCCTGTAGATGGCGCGGCAGATTTGCTTGTGCTGCCTGTAGATGGCGCGGCAGATTTGCTTGTGCTGCCTGTAGATGGCGCGGCAGATTTGCTTGTGCTGCCTGTAGATGGCGCGGCAGATTTGCTTGTGCTGCCTGTAGATGGCGCGGCAGATTTGCTTGTGCTGCCTGTAGATGGCGCGGCAGATTTGCTTGTGCTGCCTGTAGATGGCGCGGCAGATTTGCTTGTGCTGCCTGTAGATGGCGCGGCAGATTTGCTTGTGCTGCCTGTAGATGGCGCGGCAGATTTGCTTGTGCTGCCTGTAGATGGCGCGGCAGATTTGCTTGTGCTGCCTGTAGATGGCGCGGCAGATTTGCTTGTGCTGCCTGTAGATGGCGCGGCAGATTTGCTTGTGCTGCCTGTAGATGGCGCGGCAGATTTGCTTGTGCTGCCTGTAGATGGCGCGGCAGATTTAGGCCAAGTCCATATCTGCATTGAACTTTCCCTTCTTCTGATCTGTCAGAATAATGAAAAATAACAGATTAGTATTTTTTGGGCACTGGTGAGTGTTCCTGTCAGGCTGCTCAGTCATGAGGCATACCTTAGGCAGTATCACATCATTACCATCTATTGTAGAGATGGGCAGTGTGTAGAGAGCCCCCACCCAGGCAGCTCTGCAAGTTGTGGCAACCAGTCCTGTGGTGGCACATTCTAGAACAGGTTGCTGATGGCCATTTTAAATAAATTCCAGAGAGCCCCTTTAAGCTGTATGAAATGGGAATCCCTTTCGCAACCTGTACACAGTGCAGATTTGCATGCAGAAAATCCCCATGAAATCTGCACCAAAACCACACACAAAAAAATGCACGTAAATCCCACACTATATTGTGGTTTTGGTGCATTTTTTTTTTTTGTGTGCAGTTTTCATTGCAGATTTTGGCGTGGTTTGTTTTGTTAACAACCCCATTGAAGTCTATGGGAAAAACCACTCTATATAAGGTACGGAATCACACAAACAAGTGACATGCTGCGGGTTTCAAAATCCGCATGTCGGGTCAATTTCCACATGGAAGAAAAAAGCAAAGTGTACATAACTTGTCATGTCTTCACTTTGTTGGTACTGTATTATGCTAGGTTTTTCCATACTGAAAAACTGTGTGTAATCTTTAGCCTAAGGATAACTGCACACGTTATGGATTATGTGCTTTTTTTTTCTTTACAAAAAACCCTCTAAAAAACTGAAGAGTAATACAGCGTAACAGTACCAGAAAAGTGAATGAGATTTGCCAAATCTTATGCACACTTTGCATATTTACTTGTATAAATTGGCCTGCTGTGCACATTTTAAAGTCTGCAGCATGTCAATGGCTTGTGCGATTTCGCACCTTATGTGCAGTGGTTTTCCCCATAGACTTTGTCACTTTGATGGGGTGGTTAAAATAAACAGAAAATCAGCAACCAAAAGCGGCAATAAAAACTGTACAAAAAACAACACGTCATGCAGATTTTCAGTGCACCCTAAATCTACAAGTATCATGTGGGATTCTGTCTGCTCAGGGTTGGTTAACTTTTCTTTTACTTTAGACCGCAGTGTCGTCTTTGTTTTATTTCTTTTCTTTTCTTTATAGTCCGTGACAAATGCTCAGGGAGGGTTTGAAGGGAGGGCGACTTGCAGTTGCTTCACTTCACATTTGTTCATCTACCTATTTAGATTTTAGGATGTTCTTGCGTGTAATAAAAATTTTGGTATAGCCACTGAGTTGTTCAATAATATATATGATGTATAGCGCCACCTGCTGTTTGTTCTCCTCCCTATTTCTCTGTACACCTCACTGAGGTGAATGCACATGCTCCGTTACATCCTTCAACTGCCTCCTGAGCTGTGATCGGGAGAGAGCTACAGCATAAAGGACACGTCCCCTGGGCTGCCAGCTTGATATTAATCCAGAGCAACTGGGAAAATGAATTCATTTGATTTTAATCTGTTACTTTAATCATGGGATAACCCCTTTAAAGGGTGTGTATCTACATGGGATGTAAAAGCAGCAAGTCAACCCCCAGTTCCCTCACAGTTAGACTTCAGGGCACCGTCAGGATTGTCAGCTTTATTACCATCTGCTTTAAGTTTTCTAAAATTTGGATTGTACTAAGTAGCCCCCAAATTGCCAAATGGGCTGACAAGGAAACACTTGCTGGTTCTGTGGGGTCACCTGGTGAAGAATCATGGGATATATGCAGCTTGGGGGTCTGTTTTTGGATGAAGGCACCCTCACTAGTTTAACTCTATTCGGGGATCAGAGTGATGCTTTTATATGTAGAGGTCTTCTACAAGGGAGCATTCACACTTCATGTGAACGGCCCGTGTGACGATTATGCATGTTGCCAGCAGTGGAACTGTATCCTGTTAGAGGAAACAGTGCCTGTGGTACTCAAGTGTATGCACCCTTAGGCATGGATACCCACTCTTCCGCAGAGACTCTTTGCCAGCCCAAGACCTCATGCACACGGCCGTTTTTGGTCCGCATCCGAGCCGCAGTTTTTGCGGCTTGGATGCGGAACCATTCACTTCAATGGGGCCGCAAAAGATGCAGACAGCACTCCGTGGCCCCGCAAAAAAAACTGTCCTATTCTTGTCCGTTTTGTGGACAAGAATAGGCAGTTATATCAATGGCTGAACGTGCCCACGGATGCCATCTGTATTTTGCGGATCTGCAATTTGCGGACCGCAAAACACACAACGGTCGTGTGCATGTAACCTAAGACTAGCATGACCAGTACAGGTAGGTTTCTCTTAACATCCTCTTAGGTTTAAGCGTAATGTGTTCAGAATACATCTGTTTTGGGATTTTATTGCTTCCATATGTCCATAATGGTTGCATACTTACACATACACACCGTTGACCGCTCAGGCAAGATGGCTGTCCCCATAATGATGTAGATGAAACAGAATTTAGAAAACAGAAAATAACAGCATAGAGAAATGATCAGGCTTATGTCTAGTGACAAGTCCTGCACCTTTGTCATCATCTTGTGACCAAGCCAAAGTAAACAATGAGGGTTACTATTTCTTAGGAGATCTTGAAAAAGTTGAGTTTGATACAGGAAACTATATTAGAAAATGTGTAGTGTTTGATTATACAAAGAATAAACCTCCAATATCCAATGTATGTCTATCGTAGGCACTGTTGCTTCAGCTAACTTTCATAAATCACTAGTACAAGTGAATAGAAGATAATTTAACTTCAGTACACAACTAAAATTCTTCTTGAAAGATGAGACGGATTATCAACTTGCTAAAACATTTGGTTATGTGTTGCACATAGAAGTTTATGAAGAGGGGGAGGAGGAACTTCTGGAGAAAGATATTGCTGGTGGCTCTAGTAAGTTTTATTTCTTACCCCAGTCCTGATTCGCAGCTACACTGCTCATTACTGCTGCATATTCTTCTCCATGGTTCTACTTCTGTGCTACAGAAAGATGAGGGAGCAGAATCTTCATTTCTCTGTGCATGCAGTGCATAGGAGACATCACAGCAGCTAGTCTCTTCCCACCAGCTCAGGGAAAACTGACAATTGGAGATGGTGCCTTAGAGGAGAAAACTGGTGAAAAATGCAGAATACATGTCATTTAATGGTCAAATAAAGTGTTATTCCTCATGTACAAACGATAGCGTATCCTGAAGAGTGACCTGAAACTACAGGTATGTCCCACATTTGGGTTGACACTCATTTTATTAGGTTTGAAGGGTTATTCCCATCACGCTGTTTCATACTTGCCTGCGCGCTGTCCACTTCCTGGTTTCGGCAGGGGACGGGCTCCATCTTGATTGAAGTCTTCTCCCAGCCGGGCAGTGGGCTAAACTGAACACGCGCGCCGCCGCGCATGCGCCCTGGTGCCTTCTTCCTGGCAGGAAGAAATCACCATAGCGCATGCGCGGCGTCGGCGTGCGCTTTCGGGACTGCGCGTGGCCGGTCGGGAGAAAAGAAGTCGTCTGCGCAAGGACGGCCACCGCGATTCCGGAGAAGTGGCCGTAACCAGGGGAGACTGAAGACAACAGTAAGGTAAGTATAGGTTCATTTTCTTCTAAGGGGTGGGAATTAGTTAATTAAATATATTTAGAAAAATGATCACTGTTAAATCATTAACAGATTTACCAGTGATCATTAAGATGGGAATACCCCCTTAAGTCTACAGAAAAAGGGTGGGGGGATTATATAATATACACTCACCTAAAGAATTATTAGGAACACCATACTAATACGGTGTTGGACCCCCTTTTGCCTTCATTCTACGTGGCATTGATTCAACAAGGTGCTGATAGCATTCTTTAGAAATGTTGGCCCATATTGATAGGATAGCATCTTGCAGTTGATGGAGATTTGAGGGATGCACATCCAGGGCACGAAGCTCCCGTTCCACCACATCCCAAAGATGCTCTATTGGGTTGAGATCTGGTGACTGTGGGGGCCATTTTAGTACAGTGAACTCATTGTCATGTTCAAGAAACCAATTTGAAATGATTCGAGCTTTGTGACATGGTGCATTATCCTGCTGGAAGTAGCCTTCAGAGGATGGATACATGTTCTCATTCTGTTTACGCCAAATTCGGACTCTACCATTTGAATGTCTCAACAGAAATCGAGACTCATCAGACCAGGCAACATTTTTCCAGTCTTCAACAGTCCAATTTTGGTGAGCTCGTGCAAATTGTAGCCTCTTTTTCCTATTTGTAGTGGAGATGAGTGGTACCCGGTGGGGTCTTCTGCTGTTGTAGCCCATCCGCCTCAAGGTTGTGCGTGTTGTGGCTTCACAAATGCTTTGCTGCATACCTCGGTTGTAACGAGTGGTTATTTCAGTCAACGTTGCTCTTCTATCAGCTTGAATCAGTCGGCCCATTCTCCTCTGACCTCTAGCCTCCACAAGGCATTTTTGCCCACAGGACTGCCGCATACTGGATGTTTTTCCCTTTTCACACCATTCTTTGTAAACCCTAGAAATGGTTGTGCGTGAAAATCCCAGTAACTGAGCAGATTGTGAAATACTCAGACCGGCCCGTCTGGCACCAACAACCATGCCACGCTCAAAATTGCTTAAATCACCTTTCTTTCCCATTCTGACATTCAGTTTGGAGTTCAGGAGATTGTCTTGACCAGGACCACCCCCCTAAATGCATTGAAGCAACTGCCATGTGATTGGTTGACTAGATAATTGCATTAATGAGAAATAGAACAGGTGTTCCTAATAATTCTTTAGGTGAGTGTATTAGTGTAATTTTTTTTTTTTTTTTTTTACTTTCCCTGTGGCGTCCATATTGCATACACACTTTTCCTCCTCTCTTGTCTCTTTAAATAGTGCAGCAGGGTTTTTGTGCTCTATTTCAGCTGCAGAGAATTGGACTCACTTGACAAGAGAAATGTCATAGATTATTACAGTCCCCAATAATTGATGAAGTACAGTTCTCTGCTCCAGGGCCCGCAGTCTTCTGTGTGTATAGTATGGCTATCCCGCCTTATCTAGGCCTCCAGGGGAACAGTAGAGTCATCATTGAAGGGGTTGTCTGAGAAGAAATTCACCTAACAGCAGGATATATTCTAAAATAACCAAACCTTACTCGCCTGTAAAATCCCTCACTGCTCCAGCGCTTATTCTTTGTTGGCCCCTGTTGGCCTTTTTCTTGCTGTTGTGACATACTGTCACCTACCTAACCGCTGCAGCCAATGGCTCACCTCATTGGTCACGTGCTCTATATATTGGCATGGCGCCAAGGCCAGAGATTTGGCTGTGGCAGTCATCTGTAGGTACAGCATGCCACCTCTGCAAGAAAGAAAGCAGATTGGTGGCCACCACTGGTGCATTATGCTGTGGAGGTGGGGGATTTAACAGGGGAATACATTTTTTAGAAAATAAATATCCTGTATCATCTGTTTGCTCATTTTCTCCACTTACTGAATAAAACCATCAATTGACCTACAAAAACATAGGGGGGTCATTATTTCTGTCCCAGTGGCCATTGTGAAAAGTGTAATATTACAAAAAAGTTACCTATTACGGCCCCACAATGTATTGATTTGGTTAAAGAGTAACATAGTTTATGTAAGGTGTAAATTTCTGGTTAAACTGGCTTTAAAGGGGCTCTCCAGGGCTAGAAAAAATGTCTGCTTTCTAGCCAAAAACAGCACCATGCCTGTCCACAGGTTGTGTGTGGTACTACAGCTTAGGGAGAGTACACAGCAAAGTCTTGTGCGATTTCCGCCCTGTGACCAAAATTACATATCTGTTGGATTTTTTTGTTACTCGCAGTTGTGGCGTGTGGATCAAATTAAGATTAAATTCTACTTGATGGTCTCATGCTCACGAACGTTGGCTGTTTTGCAGTCCACAAAACACCGGCCGTGGGCATTTCTGCATTTTGCGGAACAGCTGGCCCCTAATAGAACAGCCCTATCCCTGTCCATAATATGGACAACTATAGGACATGTTGTATAATTTTGCGGACGGCGTAGAACGAAAGTGTGCTGTCCACGTCTTTTGCGGCTCCGATGAAGTGAATGGGTCCATGCGGCAAGAAAAATACATATTGGATGCTGACCCAAACCATGGTTGTGTGTATGAGCCCGTAGACTGTGGGAGAGCATCTAAAAAGACAGGAAAATATGTCCTGGCGCCTCAAACACCTAACTTGAACAGCGTTTTTTTTGTGCTTTTGCCCATATAGTGTGTTGCTGTTTTTCTATGGCTTTTTTTTTTTTTTTTTGGTATGTTTGGCATTTTTAGAGAAAAGTATGTGCCCCCTGCAATGTCCCTTCCTCTGTGGAGCTGTATGGTGTAATAGGCATTGGTTAAAAAAAAGTCATGCAAAAATTCCAGGCGCTGGAGGAAAAAAAAACGCCAGGCAATGCCGCAATTTGAAAATCATGCCATTGAAATGCATCTCAAGGGTGAAAATACACCCCTATGAAAAAACCTGTTTGTTCTGTGTTTAATATTTCTGGAGCTACACAATTTCCCCCCTAAAAATACTTTAAAAAAAAAAATGAAAAAACACCAAAAACTGTGAATCGCCTAAAAAATGTGCTACACCAGCCTTTTATTGCAATTATGTTCTAGGAAAAAAAGTGCATCCTTTTGTTTCTTTTTCCCTTAGTTGTTTTTACATAGTTTAACCTTTTTTCTTATTTTTTTATGATTTTGATAAATGCAAGAAAAACTCATGCAAAGGCTGGTGTCACACTGCTTTTTGGGGAAGTTTTTGATGCACCTTTTGGACATGATCGGGAAATATAAAGGAAAAAACGTATACGTCTCCTGCTGGATCCACTTCTGGATTTAGCTAAAAAAACATTAGTGTTGAAAATTTTAAAAAAGAATACTGAAAAACCGCTTGATGTTTCTTACAAGCAAAAGCACATGCCAAAATGAAAAAAAAAATGTGTGAAGGAAGCCTATAGGACTTTTTCTGATTCCTTTCTAGAGAGAGGAATAAGTCAGTGATGGATGGGACAGGGGAACTGTCCGCCTGTTTGCCTCTGCTGGGAAGGAGTCATCCTTCTTTTTATTGCACTAGTAATGGCTGACTTTGCAGTGAATCATACCTGTCTGGGACTTGGATGTGAGACCATTATGTTATCCTGTGCTCCCTTCGGGCAAACTCTAGAGCCGATTTTGCCAATAGTTAAAAATTGTGACGCTTTCACATTTGTTTAGTAACCTGTCCTGAAAAGTCCACCTGCACACATGTAAGTAAATCTACACACGCATGTCCAACCAGTCACCGATGAAAAGTGGGTGAATAGGAGAGGGGCGAGCTTTTGTTCTTTTTTTTATTTTTTTTTTATTCAAGGACAGAGAAAGATCAAAGGAATGAGAATGGAGAGGGGGAAGTGACAGAAAAATGCAGACATCCCAAGGGAGTGAAGGGCATAACAGAGTAATAAATTATATGCAGAGCTGGCTGAATTGAAACCAGACCGGCTCAGGCGCACAGGCAGCGCGTATAGAAGAATAGAGCCAGATTCTTTCACTCTGGAGGCAGAAGGCAAACTACTGACTATAGGCGCTGTGTAGGATCCTGTGCGGTCATCCCCTGATGGTGGATGCCAAGGAGAACACTGGCTTCTTGTCCCAGTGTGAAGCATTACCGCAGCAGCAGGGGACACGCCGCAGACCTTTTGTGACGAAAGCCATATTGATTTGGTTTTCCTGAGAGTTATATTGCCATAACGGATCTTCTTGTAGGTTTTGCACCAGCTTGGCATTATTTTGTGTCTCCTAAATGTTTCCTCCCGTTGCACAGCAGATATCCCGGTGTCCCCACTGGTATCTTTACAGTCTTCATCTACTTTAGATTCCGGTTTCATTTCATTCTTGACTGCAACCCCCGTTCATCTTGTGTTAGGGAGTCTGATTCAGACACAGCCTTTTAGGCCAGACACACATGAGCAAGTTTTCAATGCGAGAAGCATTGTCGGTGTAATTCAATAGACTCCAGGTCTCACAGGGACTCTCAGCCTTATAAATCATTCTAATGCTGTACGATCCGTCAGAGGAGCAGAGGTCAGAACGGGAAATCACACTGACACAGGCCGCCAGTTTCTCACCATGAACTCGCTCGTGTGTTTGGCCTTATTGCATTATTTTTTTTTGTCATTATGGTTGGTGTCTTTATTGGCTTATTATGTTACTTTAAAGTATATGGTATATGATTGAAAAGTCTACATATACAGCAGTTTTTTTCTTTGTTTTGTGGTTGGTGTTTTTAGTGGCCTTTTTTTTTTCTTTTCATTAGAGATATTGTGGCCAGATGTTTTACAATATATGAAAAGTCCACTTATGCAGTAGTTTTTGCAGCATTTTGGTAGCGCCCGAGCAGCTTTCCAAAACACAGCATGCATTGGGTATGGTATTTTTTTCCAGCTGTTTTCCCCAAAGGGCTTGATGAACAGTACAACAACAAAAAAAAGTTACAAATGTAGCAGAATGGTGCCAAAAACACCTTATAGCAGGCATGCTCAACCTGCGGCCCTCCAGCTGTTGCAAAACTGCAACTAGTTTTACAACAGCTGGAGGGCCGCAGGTTGAGCATGCCTGACCTATAGGAATGCCGTGTGTGAAGGAGGCATCATAGCTTCTGTTCTTGTCAGGGGATCATCTTTGCAGTGTGTGTGTGTGTTTTTGAGGTTCAGGGATAATCGTGTTAGCCCCCCCCAAGGTCAGCAAAGCTGCTAATGCATGTCCTTTCAGGAATGGATTTGAGATAAAAGAAGAAAATGTTTGGTTGGAGATTTTGTCTTTAGCCGTTCTTTGTGTCTAAACTTAGGTACAGATTGCTATGGTTACAACGGTTTCAATGATTCCCACACAGAAAACTGTGGACTTCTTTTCGCTCTGCAAATAAACTGTGCAACAAGTCGTGTCTGGATCGCTTCATGGTGTCTGGATTTACAGAGTGGGAAGAATACAACATGCCTCAACGGCTACCTGATCATGGCAGGATGGCCAGTGTACACACTAAGTAGATCTGTACTGCACAAAGCCAAACGTCAACTGTACATCCAAGAGCCCTTTGTGGCATACATCAAATGAGGGCCATTAATGGGGCAGTGAATAAAGGGGTTATCCGCCATTTTTTAAATGATGGCCTGTCCACTGTGCACCCCACACCCCCGATGACCAGCTGTTCAGCTATGGCTTCAGAAAGCAGACCTCGCCGTCTACTCTGTAGTGGTTGAGCTTGTGGCTGCTCTCATTGAAGATTACTACAGATTACACAGAGCGGTCCCCTTCCTGCATCAGAGCTTACCGTCAAACAGCTGATCGGCGGAGGGGTCTGGCTTTTGCCCCCCGCTAATCCAGCTGGTGATGGCCTATCATCTGAATAGGCCATCAGTTTAAAGATGGATGATCCCTTTAAGCCAGACATACACGTTCTATAGCTGTCACCCAATGATCATTCATCAGACTTTGCCTGATTCCTCCCTCCCCCCAAAAAAAAGAAAAAAAAAATCTGTTGGGGGGGGAGGGAGTCGGGAGCCCCCGCACAGGCTGTTGGCCAAACCTGCTATTGGCTGGTTTGGCTGACAATGCGATAATGTTTACGGGCAGCCACTATGTCCATTTATGTCCACTTAGATAAGCACCCATCCTAGATGGTACTTCATTATATTATACTGTGATGGAGTAGAAGGCAGCGGCTTTCCTAGACATCTTTGTCATTTACAAAAAGGAAAATAAACTGTTCTTGAGGAACATCATCTTCCTGGGAGACGCTAGTGTGTGCCGGGCAGAGAGATGATGGGTCCAGCATAACTAATATTTCTGCTCCAACATGGCTAGGAGGGTATCGGACCTTCTGATGGGTTCCTGTTGCTCATTATGAAGATGTAGGACACCGCTTCTCACTTCCGTGACAATTTTCCTGATAACATTCAGATCCACTGGATCATCATTTGTGGCCTGTACCTTTTTAGGGCTCATGCACACAAACGTTTTTGCGTTCCGTATACGGGCCGTATTTTGATACCGTATACGGAACCATTCATTTCATTGGGTCCGCAAATAAGAAGCGGACCGCACGTTGTGTGCTGTCCACATCCGTTGCTCCGTTCCATAGCCCTGCAGAAATTGAGGCATGTCCTATTCTTGGCTGTTTTGCTGACAAGAATAGGCATTTCTATAATGGGCCTCCTGTTCCGTTCTGCAAATTGCGGCACTGTCGTGTGCAAGAGCCCTTAGGCTGTATTCACACCTGCCTTGGTGGGTACATTGCAGTCTTTGCAGTGGTGCCGGATTATACTGCTGGTGTCTGGGAAGCTGTTGGTGATCTCGCCATCAGATTGTCCTTTGGTAAATATGCTGTCATTTTAGGATGTGCTTTCACTTTCATTTTCGATGGCATCTAGAGACGTTGTCCAGCTTTCTTAGGAGAATCCTATCTTCTATTAGAGCTCTCTCTCCTTGTGCACAGCAGAGGTTTTGTAGAATAGCAATCACTATGTCTGAGCTACAGTAA
The DNA here is from genome assembly GCF_905171765.1 of Bufo bufo. Taxonomy (NCBI): domain Eukaryota; kingdom Metazoa; phylum Chordata; class Amphibia; order Anura; family Bufonidae; genus Bufo; species Bufo bufo. Next base: position 286,414,375 of record NC_053390.1, on the reverse strand, counting down.
GTGCCAAGTGGTGAGCTCACATAGTTTTTCAAAGCAGCATGACCCTAAATGAGCCCCTTGGAGGTTGGTAGTAAAATGACCCATTAGTCACACCTTGACTGCGGGCAGGATGTCATGTGGATTCAGTTGTGATCACTGACCTGAATTCCAAGACACGTCTCCCTGTGGCGTCTTCAATCACATGCAGTTGTTTTGTCCTGAGTTTTGTGGATTTTCTGCTAAGATAGTAGTTTATTTTTTTTTCTCCTTGAAATGTTCATTTTGCAATGTTGGGTGTTGTATTATCTGTGCCTGCTGCCATAGAATCTGCTCTGCGTTGAACTCTACAGTGCCCTCTTCTGGGACCTTTAATATGTGCAAAGAGGGGTGTTTTATCTACCATACATGTATCACTGAGGTATATTTTGTGCTCGTGTAACTTAATAAAGCACATAGAGCGGGAGAAGAGCACCCTAGACGTGGTTACAGCAGTGAGCGACATGACTTGTGTGCATTCCACAACATGCACAGAAGAAAAGCGCTGCTCTCATTCTTTAGGTCTTATGCACACAATGTATTTTGTATCCATCTCCGATCCTTTTTTTTTTTTTTTAAATCGCACATGCACTCATTCATTTCTATGGGTCCGCAATAAAAAAAATATAAAAAAAATTAAAAAACGGGCTGCCCGCACACAGATGACATGTCCGCATCCATTTGTCCGTTGCGCTAAAAGATAGAACATGTCCTATTCTTGGCCGCAAAATAAAAACCACTGACCCACTAAAGTCAATGGTTCCGCAAAAAAAAAAAAAAAGGATGCAACACGGAAGTCATCTATATCTTGCGGACCGCAAAAGGAATACGATCATGTGCATGTGGCCTAAAGGTATTTTGGAACAAGTCCTAGTCAGATTGCGACTTCCTACAGCAGAATCATGCAGCGTGCCTGTGGCCTGATGCTTCTTCCATAGTGTTGAGTATAATTAATCTTGGTGGAAAAAATAAATAAAATTATATATAGATAGAGAGATATATAGAGAGAGATAGAGATATAGAGAGAGATAGAGAGATAATATATATATTAGATATATTAGTGCTGCCCATAATTATTCATACCCCTGGCAAATTTTGACTTGGTTACTTTTATTCAACCAGCAAGTAATTTTTTGATGGGAAATGACAGTCAGGTTCATAAATATAGGGACATCGACACAATTCTAACATTTTTGGCTCTATACATCACCACAATGGATTTGAATTTGAAATGAAACGAACAAGACATGCTTTAACTGCAGACTGTCAGCTTTAATTTGAGGGTATTTACATCCAAATCAGGTGAACGGTGTAGGAATGACAACAGTTTGCATATGTGCCTCCCACTTGTTAAGGAACCAAAAGTAATGGGACACAATAATAATCATAAATCAAACTTCCACTTTTTAATACTTGGTTGCAAATCCTTTGCAGTCAATTACAGCCTGAAGTCTGGAACACATAGACATCACCAGACGCTGGGTTTCACCCCTGGTGATGCTCTGCCAGGCCTCTACTGCAACTGTCTTCAGTTCCTGCTTGTTCTTGGGGCATTTTCCCTTCAGTTTTGTCTTCAGCAAGTGAAATGCATGCTCAATCGGATTCAGGTCAGGTCATTGACTTGGCCATTGCATAACATTCCACTTCTTTCCCTTAAAAAACTCTTTAGTTGCTTTTGCAGTATGCTTTGGGTCATTGTCCATCTGCACTGTGAAGCGTCGTCCAATGAGTTCTAAAGCATTTGGCTGAATATGAGCAGATAATATTGCCCGAAACACTTCAGAATTCATCCTGCTGCTTTTGTCAGCAGTCACATCATCAATAAATACAAGAGAACCAGCCCATACATGCCCACGCCATGACACTACCACCACCATGCTTCACTGATGAGGTGGTATGCTTAGGATCATGAGCAGTTCCTTTCCTTCTCAATACTCTTCTTTTCCCATCACTCTGGTACAAGTTGATCTTGGTCTCCTCTGTCCATAGGATGTTGTTCCAGAACTGTGAAGGCTTTTTTAGATGTCATTTGGCAAACTCTAATCTGGCCTTTGTTTTTGAGGCTCACCAATGGTTTACATCTTGTGGTGAACCCTCTGTATTCACTCTGGTGAAGTCTTCTCTTGATTGTTGACTTAGACACACATACACCTACCTCCTGGAGAGTGTTATTGGTCCGGCCAACTGTTGTGAAGGGTGTTTTCTTCACCAGGGAAAGAATTCTTCGGTCATCCACCACAGTTGTTTTCCGTGGTCTTCCGGGTATTTTGGTGTTGCTGAGCTCACCAATGCGGTCCTTCTTTTTAAGGATGTTCCAAACAGTTGTTTTGACCACGCCTAATGTTTTTGCTATCTCTCTGATGGGTTTGTTGTGTTTTTTCAGCCTAATGATGGCTTGCTTCACTGATGGTGACAGCTCTTTGGATCTCATCTTGAGAGTTGACAGCAACAGATTCCAAATGCAATTAGCACACTGGAAATGAACTCTGGACCTTTTATCTGCTCATTGTAATTGGGATAATGAGGGAATAACACACACCTGGCCATGGAACAGCCGAGAAGCCAATTGTCCCATTACTTTTGGTCCCTTAACAAGTGGGAGGCACATATGCAAACTGTTGTAATTCCTACACCGTTCACCTGATTTGGATGTAAATACCCTCAAATTAAAGCTGACAGTCTGCAGTTAAAGCACATCTTGTTTGTTTCATTTCAAGTCCATTGTGGTGGTGTATAGAGCCAAAAATGTTAGAATTGTGTCGATGTCCTAATATTTATAGACCTGACTGTAGGTGTCTCCCAAAAGACAATAAGACGATGTACAAGAGGCATTATTGTGGGGAAAAAAACATTTCTCAGCTTTTATTCACATTTCAGCAAAAAGTGTCCAGTCCAAAATTATTCATACCCTTCTCAATAATCAATAGAAAAGCCTTTATTGGCTATTACAGCAATCAAACGCTTCCTATAATTGCAGACCAGCTTTTTGCATGTCTCCACAGGTATTTTTGCCCATTTATCTTAAGCAATGAGCTCCAAATCTTTCTCTTCTTGCCATCACCCTGATCTTTAGCTCCCTCCACAGATTCTCAATTGAATTCAAGTCTGGACTCTGGCTGGGCCACTCCAAAACGTTAGTGTTGTTGTCTGCTAACCATTTCTTCACCACTTTTGCTGTGTGTTTTGGGTCATTGTCATGCTGAAATGTCCACTGGTGACCAAGGCCAAGTTTCTCTGCAGACTACCTCATGTTGTCGTTGAGAATCCTCATGTATTGCTCTTTTTTCATGGTGCCGTTTACTGTGATTAGGTTCCCTGGTCCATTGGCTGACAAACCCCCCCAAAGCATTAGGTTCCCACCACCATGTTTTGACAGTGGGGATGGTGTTCTTTGGGTTGAAGGCTTCTCCTTTTTTACGCCAAATGAAGGAAACATCACTGTGACCAAACAATTAAATTTTTGTTTCATCTGACCATAACACAGAAGACCAGAAGTCGTCGTCTTCTTTGTCCAGATGAGCTTTTGCAAAGGCCAAGCGAGTGCCTTATCTGGAGAAGTGGCGTTCTCCTTGGTCTGCATCCGTGGAGCCCAGCAGTGTGCAGTGTCCGTTGGATTGTCTGACTTGAGACATTGCCACCAGCAGAGCCCAGATTCACCAGGATGGCCTTGGTGGTGATCCTTGGATTCTTTTTCACCTCTCTAACTATCCTCCTGGTCAGCACAGGTGTCACTTTTGGCTTCCGACCACGTCCTCTGAGATTTTCCACAGTGCGGAACATCTTGTATTTTTTGCTCAAATGTAAATAAAAGCTGAGAAATGTTTTTTTCCCCCCACAATAATGCCACTTGTACATCGTCTTGTTATCTTTTGGGAGACACCTATGTCCTTTCTCGTCAAAAAATTACTTGCTGGTTGAATAAAAGTAACTTTAAGGCCTCATGCACACGACCGTTGTGTGCATCCGCGTCCGTTCCGTCATTTTTCACGGCCCGATTTATTTCTATGGAGCTGTGAAAAAAAACTGATAGTCCTCCGTTTTTTTTCTCCGCGTCCGTGATTCCAGTCAGTCAAAAAAATTTAACCTGTCCTATTCTTGTCAGTGGAAAACGGAGGACGGACCCATTCAAGTCAATGGGTCCGTCAAAAAAAAAACGGATGCACAACTGGTATGTCAAGATTATACATATCTTTTTCCTCCCAGTAATGCCATATTAGTGGTCACTTTTTTGCCGCATTTTATCAACTGACAGCACACTCACTTTCTCACTGTGTATGTTTAATGCCAACATCACAATTAGTTGCCAGGAGGTGACTATAAGGGCAGTTCACATAGATGGCAGAGCGGATGAGGCGCACTGCATATAAAATCCAGGGGTCCTTATTCACACGTCTGGGTCTGTGATGTCATCCATGACAAGATGGTCAGTGGTTCATCCGTTAAGGATCAGGGTTTGGTCCGTGTGTCTGCTTTTTTTTTCCCTTCTGTGTGTCATCAGTATTCCCCAGACACCCTTCAGCTGAAAATTTCAAGAGCAATTCCTAGCAACCATGCCATCTGTCTGGTGTTCCTGTTTTTTCACGTACCTGTAGACCATAAAGGGAAAAATGAATCCAGCCAGCAAAGGAAGCAATATGTGTAATGACAATACATTAGTAAGTGCCCTATATTAAAGGGGTTCTGCAGTTCTTTTAACCACCTCAGCCCCCAGTGCTTAAACACCCTGAAAGACCAGGCCACTTTTTACACTTCTGACCTACACTACTTTCACCGTTTATTGCTCGGTCATGCAACTTACCACCCAAATGAATTTTACCTCCTTTTCTTCTCACTAATAGAGCTTTCATTTTGTGGTATTTCATTGCTGCTGACATTTTTTTACTTTTTTTGTTATTAATCGAAATTTAACGATTTTTTTTGCAAAAAAATGACATTTTTCACTTTCAGTTGTAAAATTTTGCAAAAAAAACGAGATCCATATATAAATTTTGCTCTAAATTTATTGTTCTACATGTCTTTGATAAAAAAAAAATGGTTTGGGTAAAAGTTATAGCGTTTACAAACTATGGTACAAAAATGTGAATTTCCGCTTTTTGAAGCAGCTCTGACTTTCTGAGCACCTGTCATGTTTCCTGAGGTTCTACAATGGCCAGACAGTACAAACACCCCACAAATGACCCCATTTCGGAAAGTACACACACACCCTAAGGTATTCGCTGATGGGCATAGTGAGTTCATAGAACTTTTTATTTTTTGTCACAAGTTAGCGGAAAATGATGATTTTTTTTATTTATTTTTTCTTACAAAGTCTCATATTCCACTAACTTGTGACAATAAATACAAAGTTCTATGAACTCACTATGCCCATCAGCGAATACCTTGGTGTCTCTTCTTTCCAAAATGGGGTCACTTGTGGGGTAGTTATACTGCCCTGGCATTCTAGGGGCCCAAATGTGTGGTAAGGAGTTTGAAATCAAATTCTGTAAAAAATGACCTGTGAAATCCGAAAGCTGCTCTTTGGAATATGGGCCCCTTTGCCCACCTAGGCTGCAATAAAGTGTCACACATCTGGTATCTCCGTACTCAGGAGAAGGTGGGGAATGTGTTTTGTGGTGTCATTTTATATATACCCATGCTGGGTGAGAGAAATATCTTGGCAAAAGACAACTTTTCCCATTTTTTTATACAAAGTTGGCATTTGACCAAGATATTTATCTCACCCAGCATGGGTATATGTAAAAAGACACCCCAAAACACATTCCTCAACTTCTCCTGAATACAGAGATACCAGATGTGTGACACTTTTTTGCAGCCTAGGTGGGCAAAGGGGCCCATATTCCAAAGAGCACCTTTCAGATTTCACAGGTCATTTTTTACAGAATTTGATTTCAAACTCCTTACCACACATTTGGGCCCCTAGAATGCCAGGGCAGTATAACTACCCCACAAGTGACCCCATTTTGGAAAGAAGACACCCCAAGGTATTCCGTGAGGGGCATGGCGAGTTCCTAGAATTTTTTATTTTTTGTCACAAGTTAGTGGAAAATGATGATTTTTTTTTTTTTTTTTTTTTTTTTTTTACAAAGTCTCATTGTCCACTAACTTGTGACAAAAAATAAAAAATTCTAGGAACTTGCCATGCCCCTCACGGAATACCTTGGGGTGTCTTCTTTCCAAAATGGGGTCACTTGTGGGGTAGTTATACTGCCCTGGCATTTTCCAGGGGCCCAAATATGTGGTAAGTAGGTAAATGACCTGTGAAATCCGAAAGGTGCTCTTTGGAATGTGGGCCCCTTTGCCCACCTAGGCTGCAAAAAAGTGTCACACATCTGGTATCTCCGTACTCAGGAGAAGGTGGGGAATGTGTTTTGTGGTGTCATTTTACATATACCCATGCTGGGTGAGAGAAATATCTTGGCAAAAGACAACTTTCCCCATTTTTTTTATACAAAGTTGGCATTTGACCAAGATATTTATCTCACCCAGCATGGGTATATGTAAAAAGACACCCCAAAACACATTCCTCAACTTCTCCTGAATACAGAGATACCAGATGTGTGACACTTTTTTGCAGCCTAGGTGGGCAAAGGGGCCCAAATTCCTTTTAGGAGGGCATTTTTAGACATTTGGATACCAGACTTCTTCTCACTCTTTGGGGCCCCTAAAATGCCAGGGCAGTATAAATACCCCACATGTGACCCCATTTTGGAAAGAAGACCCCCCAAGGTATTCAATAAGGGGCATGGCGAGTTCATTGAAAAAAATAATAATTTTGGCACAAGTTAGCGGAAATTGATTTTTTTGATTTTGTTCTCACAAAGTCTCCCTTTCCGCTAACTTGGGACAAAAATTTCAATCTTTCATGGACTCAATATGCCCCTCAGCGAATACCCTGGGGTGTCTTCTTTCCAAAATGGTGTTATTTGTGGGGTGTTTATACTGCCCTGGCATTTGAGGGTCTCCGCAATCATTACATGTATGCCCAGCATTAGGAGTTTTGCTATTCTCCTTATATTGAGCATACGGGTAATGAGATTTTTTTTTTCCGTTCAGCCTCTGGGCTGAAAGAAAAAAATGAACGGCACAGATTTCTTCATTCGCATCGATCAATGTGGATGAAAAAATCTCTGCCAAAAAAAGAAAAAGGAGGGGAAAGGCGTCTGCCAGGACATACGAGCTCCGCCCAACATCCATACCCACTTAGCTCGTATGCCCTGGCAATCCCGATTTCTCCATTCACATCAATCGATGTGGATGAATAAATCATTGCCGGGATTTTTTTTTTTATATATACAAAGTGTTTGCCAAAGTATATGAACACCGCCACCTCCTCAGCTCATATGCCTCGGCAAACATATCTTTTACTGCAGAGGAGAAATCTCGTCTTGCAGCGCCGCATACACCGACTTGCGTGTAATCTGACAGCAGCGCAATGCTTCTGTCAGAATGCACATCAGTGCTGCAGCTAGTCGACCGGTTGGTCCACCTGGAAGGTAAAAAAAACAAAACAAAAAAGAAAAAAACATGCCGCAAAGCAATAACTTTATTAACTTTAGAACAGAACATATTAACTTTTTTTTAACTTTTTTACTTACCGGTAATTTTTTTTTTGTTTAGTTTTTTTTACCTTTATAGAACAAACCTCTCCTTCCCCATGGGACAATGTGCAAAGCGCAAATCGTCCAAAGATGTGGCGAAGTACGTTATGCACTTTATCCCAGGTGAAAGGAGAGGTTTGCAGCAGCTGAGAGTAAAAGGGCCCTAATAGCCCTGTGTGCCTGTCCTGTGAGATGCAATCCCTATGCTAGGTGTACCTGTGTGTGGTACTTCCGGAAACACTCATCAAAGCATAGGGCAGGTTGGTCAGGACAGTCAGGACAGAAATAGCGGGTGTCACGCCTTATTCCACTCCTGCTACAGACACGACATCTTTTTCGGGGTGACGGTTGGGTTGAGGTACCAGGAATGACACTGGGGAAATGTCGCTCGTGTAGACGGCTAACTACACTGGTGGATGGGGCCACGGAACCTCCTGGGTAAAGGAGGTTCTCGATGATCTCTTCCTGGAATTTGAGGAAAGATCGTGTTCTCCCAGCCTTACTGTAGAGAACAAAACTATTGTACAGCGCCAATTGAATTAAATATACAGACACCTTCTTATACCAGCGTCTGGTTCTGCGGGAAACTAAATACGGAGACAACATCTGGTCATTGAAGTCCACCCCTCCCATGAGCGCATTATAGTCGTGGACACAGAGGGGCTTTTCAATGACACGGGTTGCTCGCTCAATTTGGATTGTCGTGTCTGCGTGAATGGAGGAGAGCATGTAAACGTCACGCTTGTCTCTCCATTTCACCGCGAGCAGTTCTTCGTTACACAAGGCAGCCCTCTGCCCCCTTGCAAGACGGGTGGTTACAAGCCGTTGGGGGAAGCCCACGCGACTAGTTCGCGCGGTGCCACAGGCGCAAATCCGTTCTAGAAACAAATGCCTAAAGAGGGCCACACTTGTGTAAAAATTGTCCACATAAAGATGGTACCCCTTGCCGAATAAGGGTGACACCAAGTCCCAGACTGTCTTCCCACTGCTCCCCAGGTAGTCAGGGCAACCGACCGGCTCCAGGGTCTGATCTTTTCCCTCATAGATCCGAAATTTGTGGGTATAGCCTGTGGCCCTTTCACAGAGCTTATACAATTTGACCCCATACCGGGCACGCTTGCTTGGGATGTACTGTTTGAAGCCAAGGCGCCCGGTAAAATGTATTAGGGACTCGTCTACGCAGATGTTTTGCTCGGGGGTATACAAATCTGCAAATTTCTGGTTGAAATGGTTTATGAGGGGCCGAATTTTGTGGAGCCGGTCAAAAGCTGGGTGGCCTCTGGGACGGGAGGTGGTGTTGTCGCTAAAATGCAGGAAACTGAGGATGGCCTCAAATCGTGCCCTGGACATAGCAGCAGAGAACATGGGCATGTGATGAATCGGGTGCGTGGACTAATATGACCGCAATTCATGCTTTTTTGTCAGGCCCATGTTGAGGAGAAGGCCCAAAAAATTTTTAAGTTCGGAAACTTGGACTGGTTTCCACCGGAAAGGCTGGGCATAAAAGCTTCCCGGGTTGGCGGATATAAATTGTGTGGCATACCGGTTTGTCTCTGCCACGACTAAGTCCAAGAGCTCCGCAGTCAAGAACAGCTCAAAAAATCCCAGGGCCGAACCGTTTTGAGCTGTCTCAACCCGAACTCCAGACTGGGCGGTGAAAGGGGGAACTACAGGTGCGGCTGAAGTTGGTGACTGCCAATCAGGGTTTGCCAGCACCTCAGGGATTCTAGGGGCTCTACGGGCCTGTCTGTGCGGTGGCTGCGACGGGGTAACTAGTGCACGTGCCACCGTACCAGCTTCAACTGCCCTTCTGGTGCTCGCCACGTCACCATGTTGTACGGCAGTGCTGGTACTAGGTCCAGGGAGGGCTGCGCTGCTGGTATATGCCTCACCACGTGATCCGGCAGCGACAGCCCCACTCTGCTGCTCTTGAAGCGGATCCTGCATAACCTGTGGTCTAGCGACACGGGGCCGGGTACGCCTGGTGCTGCCAGGGACCTCAACCTCCTCGTCCAAACTTTGGGTCAGAGAGCCACTGCTTTCTACAGGTTCATATTATGACCCGCTAGATTAGTCAGATGAGGGTTCCCACTCCTCAACCGACTGGGTCAGAATCCTGTAGGCCTCTTCAGAAGAATACCCCCTGTTTGACATTTTGGACTACTAAATTTAGGGGTATTCCCTGAGACTACCCAAGAAAAAAAGCAAGCCTGTCTTACAAAGGGGAGGCTAGCGAAGTACCGGAGGCCGCTGCGATTGATAAAAAATATCAAAACTGATTTTTTTTATCGCCGCAGTGCGTGTAAAATTAATGTGCAGTGATCAAAAAATATATATTTTTTGTCACTGCGGTGGGGCGGGCGTGGGTGAACGCACGTGTGGGCGACCGATCAGGCCTGATCGGGCAAACACTGCGTTTTGGGTGGAGGGCGAACTAAAGTGACACTAATACTATTATAGATCTGACCGTGATCAGTTTTGATCACTTACAGATACTATAAAAGTACAAATGCTGATTAGCGATACGCTATTCAGCGAATAAAGGTGACTGCGGTGCGGTGGGGTGGGCGCTAACTGACGCTAACTACCTAACCAAGGGGCCTAAACTATCCCTAAAACCTAACAGCCAATACCAGTGAAAAAAAAAAAAGTGACAGTTTACACTGATCACTTTTTTTCCTTTCACTAGTGATTGACAGGGGCGATCAAAGGGGTGATCAAAGGGTTAATTGGGGTGCAGGGGGGTGATCTGGGGCTAAGGTGTAGTGTTTGGTGTACTCACAGTTCAGGGCTCTTTCACACCTGCGTTATTGTCTTCCGGCATAGAGTTCCGTCGTCGGGGCTCTATGCCGGAAGAATCCTGATCAGGATTATCCTAATGCATTCTGAATGGAGAGTAATCCGTTCAGGATGCATCAGGATGTCTTCAGTTCCGGTACGGAACGTTTGTTGGCCGGAGAAAATACCGCAGCATGCTGCGCTTTTTGCTCCGGCCAAAAATCCGGAACACTTGCCGCAAGGCCGGATCCGGAATTAATGCCCATTGGAAGGCATTGATCCGGATCCGGCCTTAAGCTAAACGTCGTTTCGGCGCATTGCCGGAGCCGACATTTAGCTTTTTCTGAATGGTTACCATGGCTGCCGGGACGCTAAAGTCCTGACAGCCATGGTAAGTGTAGCGGGGAGCGGGGGAGCAGTGTACTTACCGTCCGTGCGGCTCCCCGGGCGCTCCAGAGTGACGTCAGGGCGCCCCAAGCGCATGGATCACGTGATCGCATGGATCACGTCATCCATGCGCATGGGGCGCTCTGACGTCATTCTGGAGCGCCCCGGGAGCCGCACGGACTGTAAGTATACCGCTCCTCGCTCCTACTATGGCAACCAGGACTTTAATAGCGTCCTGGGTGCCATAGTAACACTGAAAGCATTTGGAAGACGGTTCCGTCTTCAAATGCTTTCAGTACACTTGCGTTTTTCCGGATCCGGAGTGTAATTCCGGCAAGTGGAGTACACGCCGGATCCGGACAACGCAAGTGTGAAAGAGGCCTTAGTCTGCTCCTGTGCTGGATCCAACCGACGAAAAGGACCAGCACAGGAGCAGACAAGCCATATAACAGATCATATTTACTAATATGATCTGTTATATGACTTTTGATTGGATTTTTTGAAAATCGCCAGCCTGCCAGCCAATGATCGTTGCTGGCAGGCTGGTGACGAAATACTTCTTTGAATTTTGCCGGCCCGCGATGCGCATGCGCGGGCCGGCTTTGAGCGATATCTCGTGTCTCGCGAGATGACGCGTATATGCGTGATTGTGCGCAGCGCTGCCACCTCCGGAACGCGAATCTGCGTACAGCGGTCCGGAGGTGGTTAAACTGATAATCTATCCTCTGGATAGATCATCAGTATCTGATCGGTGGAGGTCCGACACCCGGGACCCCAGTCGATCAGCTGTTTGAGAAGGCAGCGGCGATGGCAGGAGCGCCGCGGCCTCCTCGCTGTTTACCGCAGGCCCAGTGACGTCACGACTAGTATCAACTGGCCTGGGTGGGGCTAAGCTCCATTCAAGTGAACAAAGCTTAGCCCCGACTAGGTCATTGGATACTAGTCGTGACGTCACTGGGCCTGCGGTAAACCTCGAGAAGGCCATGGCGCTACTGCCAGCGCCGCTGCCTTCTCAAACAGCTGATCGGCAGGGGTCCCGGGTGCAGAACCCCTTTAACTTTCTCTACATGATAAATGTCATTTGCTGAAGTGAGACAACCCCTTTTAAGAGTGAATGAAAAATGTTACATTACTGAATGCTTGTCTTACTCACCTTGTATTACACTGCAGACTTGGGAACACTGTTATTTAGTCGCTCAGTATTTTTTACACTAAACCTCAGTCCTATTGTATTGTTTCAGCCTGTGAGGACGTGATAAATGATCTTTAATTGAATAACCGACTTGTAGTACTGAAAAATGTCCCCATGATCTGCTTGATCATCCATATCTTCAGTTCTCACAGCAAAAAAAGTAGTGTGAAGTGTGTGAATGTACATGTCTTAGGGCTCATGCACACCAACATTGTTTTGCGGTCCATTTTTCACGGATTCGTTTTTCCGTAACGGAGTTTTTTGTTCCCTCTCATTTAAGTCCTGTTTCGTTCCGTTATTACACAAAACATATCTGTGTGGTTTCCGTACGCGATCCTTTTTTTGCGGATCGGAAACAGTAACTTATTAATCACCAAACACATGAGCAATATGGGCTGCACATAGCATTTCTACAGTATGGATCCGCAAAATACGGATGTGTTCCGTGTGCGTTTCGTATTTATTGCGAGCCCATTGACTTGAATGGGGCCTCGGACCCTGATTTGCAGACAATAATAGGACATGCACTACTTTTTTGCGGAACGTAAATATGGAAACTGAGGGCACATGGAGTACTTTCCGTTGTTTTTGTGGACCCATTGAAGTGAATGGTTCCGCATACGATCCGCAAAAAAAAGGAACGGAAGCGGAAAGAAAATAAGTTTGTGTGCATGAGCCCTAATGGTCCATTCACATGTCCGTATGAATGGTCTATATCCGTTCCGCAATTGTTCGGAACGGGTGCGGACCCTAGATAAGATTTACTTTCTTTAACCCCTTAAGGACCGGGCTCATTTTCACCTTAAGGACCAGGCCATTTTTTGCAAATCTGACCAGTGTCACTTTAAGTGCTCATAACTTTAAAACGCTTTGACTTATCCAGGCCATTCTGAGATTGTTTTTTCGTCACATATTGTACTTCATGACACTGGTAAAATGAAGTCAAAAAATTTTTTTTTTTTGCACAAAAAAATACCTAATTTACCAAAAATTTGAAAAAAATTAGCAAATTTCAAAGTTTCAGTTTCTCTACTTCTGTAATACATAGTAATACCCCAAAAAATTGTGATGACTTTACATTCCCCATATGTCTACTTCATGTTTGAATTGTTTTGGGAATGATATTTTATTTTTTGGGGATGTTATAAGGCTTAGAAGTTTAGAAGCAAATCTTGAAATTTTTCAGAAATTTACAAAAACTCAATTTTTAGCGACCAGTTCAGGTCTGAAGTCACTTTGCGAGGCTTACATAATAGAAACCACCCAAAAATGACCCCATCTAAGAAACTACACCCCTCAAGGTATTCAAAACTGATTTTTCATACATTGTTAACCCTTTAGGTGTTGCACAAGAGTTATTGGCAAATGGGGAGGAAATTTGAGAATTTCATATTTTTGTCAAATTTTTCATTTTAACCCATTTTTTCCACTAACAAAGCAAGGGTTAACAGCCAAACAAGATTGTATCTTTATTGCCCTGACTCTGCCGTTTACAGAAACACCCAATATGTGGCCATAAACTACTGTACGGCCACACAGCGGGGCGTAGAGTGAAAGGTGCGCCGTTTGGTTTTTGGAAGGCTGATTTTTATAAACTGGTTTTTTGACACCATGTCCCATTTGAAGCCCCCTGATGCACCCCTAGAGGAGAAACTCCCTAAAAGTGACCCCATCTAAGAAACTACACCCCTCAAGGTATTCAAAACTGATTTTACATACGTCGTTAACCCTTTAGGTGTTGCACAAGAGTTATTGGCAAATGGGGATGAAATTTGAGAATTTCATTTTTTTGCCTAATTTTCAATTTTAACCCATTTTTTCCACTAACAAAGCAAGGGTTAACAGCCAAACAAGATTGTATCTTTATTGCCCTGACTCTGCCATTTACAGAAACACCCCATATGTGGCCGTAAACTACTGTACGGCCACACAGCGGGGCGTAGAGTGAAAGGTGCGCCGTTTGGTTTTTGGAAGCCAGATTTTGCTGGACTGGTTTTTTGACACCATGTCCCATTTGAAGCCCCCCTGATGCACCCCTAGAGTAGAAACTCCATAAAAGTGACCCCATCTAAGAAACTACACCCCTCAAGATATTCAAAACTGATTTTACAAACTTTGTTAACCCTTTAGGTGTTGCAGAAGATTTAATGGAAAATAGAGACACAATTTCAAAATTTCACATTTTTGGCAGATTTTCCATTTTAATTTTTTTTTCCAGTTACAAAGCAAGGGTTAACAGCCAAACAAAACTCAATATTTATGGCCCTTATTCTGTAGTTTACAGAAACACCCCATATGTGGTCGTAAACCGCTGTACGGGCACACGGCAGGGTGCAGAAGGAAAGGAATGCCATACGGTTTCTGGAAGGCAGATTTTGCTGGACTGTTTTTTTTGACACCATGTCCCATTTGAAGCCCCCCTGATGCACCCCTAGAGTAGAAACTCCAAAAAAGTGACTCCATTTTAGAAACTACGGGATAGGGTGGCAGTATTCTTGGTACTAGTTTAGGGTACATATGATTTTTGGTTGCTCTATATTACACTTTTTGTGCAGCAAGGTAACAAGAAATAGCTTTTTTGGCACGTTTTTTTTTTTTGTTATTTACAACATTCATCTGACAGGTTAGATCATGGGGTAATTTTATAGAGCAGGTTGTCACGGACGCGGCGATACCTAATATGTATACATTATTTTTTATTTATGTAAGTTTTATACAATAACTTCATTTTTAAAACCAAAAAAATGTTTTAGTGTCTCCATATTTTAAGAGCCATAGTTTTTTCAGTTTTTGGGCGATTATCTTGAGTAGGGTCTCATTTTTTGCGGGATGAGATGACGGTTTGATTGGCACTATTTTGGGGTGCATATGACTTTTTGATCGCTTGCTATTACACTTTTTGTGACGTAAGATGGCAAAAAATGGCTTTTTTTAGACTGTTTTTATTTTTATTTTTTTACGGTGGTCATCTGAGGGGTTAGGTCATGTGATATTTTTATAGAGCCGGTCGATACGGACGCGGCGATACCTAATATGTATACTTTTTTTTTATTTATGTAAGTTTTACAGAATGAGTTCATTTTTGAAAAAAAAAAAATCATGTTTTAGTGTCTCCATGGTCTAAGAGCCATAGTTTTTTCAGCTTTTGGGCGATTATCTTGAGTAGGGTCTCATTTTTTGCGGGATGAGATGACGGTTTGATTGGTACTATTTTGGCGTACATGCGACTTTTTTGATCACTTTTATTACCTTTTTTGGAAAGTAAGGTGGGCAAAATTTCAATTTTCTCATAGTTTTTATTTTTTTATTTTTATGGCGTTCACCGTGCGGGGAAAGTAACATGACCATTTTATAGATCAGGTCGTTACGGACGCGGCGATACCTAATATGTGTAGTTTATTTTATTTTTTTAATTTTTATTCAGTGATAAATGTTTTTTTTTTATCTTAACTTTTTTCACTTTTTTTTACATTTTTTTGACCCAGACCCACTTGGTTCTTGAAGATCCAGTGGGTCTGGTGTCTGTATAATACAGTACAGAACAATATATATTGTTCTGTACTGTATTTTACTTACACTGAACAGATCTATGCTTTCAGCACAGATCTGTTCAGCACCATGGACAGCAGGACGCCTGAGCAGGCGTCCTGTTGCCATGGGAACCCTCCCCGTCTGCTCAGAACTTCGCAGACGGGGAAGGGTAAGCACAGGGCTGAGGGGGGCTCTCTGGGGGCTCTCTCCCTCTCCATCGGGGGGCTGCAAAGGCACAGCAGCCCCCCGATGGAGAGGGAGGGAGCTCCCTGACCGATGACAGTTAACTTTTTCCATACAGCGGTCCGTACGGACCGCGGTATGGAAAGGGTTAAACGGCTGACATCTTCACACATGTCAGCCGTTTATACCAGGGTGCCAGCAATGTGCTGGCACCCTGGTACAACCACTAGAAGCCAACGATCGTTCATGGGGAGGCGGGCGGGGGATCGCGATCCCGCCTGCCGCGCCTCCCGCACCGCCCCCACCGCATGCGACACCCCCCCCGCACCACCCTCCGGCATAAAATCGTGCAGGGGTGCAGGGGGGGGGTGAAAAATATTTATTTTAGCCACGCTAAAGTTTCTGATCGCCGCGGTCAGGGACCGCGGCGATCAGAAACTGCAAAAAGCGCAGCAAACCGCAGGTCTGAATTGACCTGCGGTTTGCTGCGATCGCCGATACGGGGGGGTCAAATGACCCCCCCTGGCGTTGTCACAGGATGCCGGCTGAAGGATTTCAGCCGAAATCCCGTTCCAATTAACCCCTGGGGCGCCGGAATACAGATTTTAAGTCAGGACGTACCGGTACGTCCTGGGTCCTTAAGGACTCGGGAAATAGGGCGTACCGGTACGTCCTAGGTCCTTAAGGGGTTAAAGAGTACCTTATATCCTTTCAGAGGAAGAAAGTCGACTTGTCAGGACTCCAGGCTCAAAAAATTACTTGGACGCCTTGGCTCCTAAGGCCTCATGCACACGACCATATGTAGTTTGGGATCCGCAAATTGCAGATACTGTCTGTGTTGCATCCACATTTTTTAGTGGACTTATTGATTTCAGTGGGTCCCCAGTCCACATTTTGTGGCCAGATATAGGACATTTTCTATCTTTTTGCGGAATGGACATACGGGTACGGAATGCACATGGATCATCTTCTAGGCGGTTCCCATCCATATGCCCATTTCTCAGGACGATAGAATATACCTGCAAAATGCAGAAAACGGACTCAGAGGTCAAGAGGTCTGTGAAAAAAATGCAGATGCCTCATGGACTGCATCCGTATTTTGCAGATCAGCAGTTTGTGGACCGCGAAGACATTCGTGCACATGAGGTTTAAGTCTTAGGCTACATGCACACGTCTGTGTGCATTCCGCCATTTGCGGAATGGCATGGACTGCCATTGATCTAACTGCCTATTCTTGTCCGCTAAACGGACAAGAATAGGACAGGTTATATATATATTTTTTGCTGACCATGGAACAGAGCAATGGATGCGGACAGTACATGCTATCGGATGCTATACACATCTTTTGTGGCCCCATTGAAGTGAATGGGTCCGCATCCAAACCGCAAAAACTGCTGCTCTGATGCGGACCAGAACAACGGTCGTGTGCATGAGGTCTTAAAAGTAGGAGCTAAAATAATAGCAAGTTCCTTACATCTAAAATAAAGCTTTCGGACTAGACTGGGCCATTCTCCGGATTTACACTAGACCGCCTCTGCCCAGAGTCTCATTGGAAAATCATTTTAGTGATCATTAATGATTGAAGTTCACAGTTTATTGCTTGTTTTATATTTTATTAAGAATCGTAGTGCAATAAATGAAATAATCCAGAAGGACGTAATCTTCGCTTGAGCCGTTTGACTGAAGCCCTTACAGAAAACAATGGGGGAGGTTTACTAAGCTTTACACACGACTTGACGGGAAAGTGGTGTGGCTAAGCAGGAAAAGGGTGAAAAGTAATCCAAACCAATAGCCTCAGTCACTGTGATAAATTTCTCGTATCTTTAGACTGTCTAGTCTTAAAGGGATTGTGCCAAGTTTTCAAGTTCTATATCTGATACAGGCCGCTCCACCAACAAACAATCAAGGGACCAGGTGCACTATCCAAATGGCGACACCCGCTGAGTGCATGAAATACAGAGGGCAGTTTAAATGCACCTATGTTCTAATGGTTAGATTTTATCAGCCAGTCAACTGTTAGAGATATTCTTTATGATGCATAGGTAGCGTTCAGCAATATCATCTGCTATGATTCATATAGGAAATTCTGTATTCGGCCCGTATGGGAATAATGGCCGCAACACACTGTTGTATATGCAGTGTTGCTTTCACTTTAGTAAGACAGTTCTCGACCAGCAATATGGCATAGATTGAGGAGGGGTATAAGGGGGTCAGTAATTACATTACTACAACTTGTTCCAGATCAACGTGGACCGCGGTGTCTTTCATGTACTTTCTCTCCTTACTGGTCTTGGCGTCCCACATGTGCTTAAATTGCCGGCCCCTACACCTCTTCGTTGAATTATTCTTTCAGAATTGCGGAGCGCTCCTATTTGTTGTAGGTAGTTATCCTCTGCAATGGATCCAACATGTAGTCTGGTTATGCGTGCATATATTAACTGTTTAAAACCCGGGCGCGTTTCGGAGCCTCCTGCTTTTTTTATCAGTGGGAGTCCCCTGATGTTTTCAAGTTAGTCCCCTGTCCTCTGGAACCCCCACTGATTGTAACAGTGGTCCTGTCCCACCTTCCTGATGGAATGTGCACATGCGGGCTACTGCCCCGTTCATTCTCTATGGGACTGCTGGAGACCGCCGTGTACAGCGCTCGCCTATTTCTGGCGTCCCGTAGAGATTTATTGGAGCTGCATTGTGCAACTGCACCTCATCAAGATGGGGGAATGGGACCCCTATTCACCAATCAGTTATCTCCTATCCTGTAAAAATCTGAAAACTAGGTACAAAGCCTTTAAGTTTTCTCTTAGACCATCTGCACAAGTTGAGGAATATGTGCGTTTTTTCAGCGCAGATTCATGTACAGAAATTCTACAGCATGTCAGCTACGTTTGCAGTTTAAGCTGCAGATCGCACCCTTTTCCAAGGAATTGAGGATTTTGGCGCAGATATGGTGCAGAAACGTATGTAAATCCACACGGAAATTTGCGTGGACTCATACAGATGGCCTTATGTTGAATGGTGAATCGGTGCACTTGCGTGACCACTGCTCCATTTAACTGGGGGAACTCAGAGCCCCCTTTCCCATTATCCGCATGGGCCCCGACGGTCAGACCCCTGTGGATCAGATATCCCCCTATTCTGTGGAGAGGGGATAAGTGTGATGGGACAACCCCTCTTAAATAGGCGAGGGCTAAGGAAGTATAAAGAGCTCTGGTGACTAATCGTGCCGTCACACAATGTTTTACTTGTGTTTCTCCAGACTTTATTTATATATTTTTTTTCCTTTAGAGAAGTCCAGGAGAAAATGCCTGAAAAAAATGCCACACCCAGAGCATGCTGCTACTTGAACTAGGACTGAAACGATTGCTCGATTAAATAGAGTAATTCGACATGAAAAAATCCTGATGCAAATTTTTTGCATCGAAGATTCGTTTGTGTCACGTGACCACGAAGGGGAGTGAATCGCTTGCTATTACTCCGGCTCTGTGGTCTCCCGCTGGCCCGCAATACTCTCCTTTCCAGCAGGGGGCCTCTGGACACTCCACAGCTCGTCAATGGTCCTGCGCTGCACTGACTTCCTGACGTACGCACGCCGTGACCTGACGAGCTGTGTGACGTCAGACGCAGAGCAGCACGGAACGACGGAGTGTCGGCGGCGCCCCTGCTGGAAAGGTAAGTTGATGTGACTAAGGCAACCAATGACGCTGTGCACTCCGGGTGTCAGGAGGAGCGGGGGGGAGAGCTGCTGGCACTGGGGGGAACGAAGGGTGTTGGGGACTGATGGCAGGGGGTCTGAGTTTTTATAAAGGAAACCAGTCTATTAATTCATTTTTTTCTTATTAGAATACTCAATTAATCGTAAACAATAATCAATAGAATACTTGATTTCTAAAAGGTTCGTTTACTGCAGCCCTAATTTGAACAAAACGCCAGGAAACTGTCTTTAAACCGCTGCTGCAGAAAAAGGGTGTTTTTACAATTTATCAGCCAGCATGAAATATCTGCATCCCCCCCTACCCCAAAAAAAACAATTAAAAAAGGCAACAAAATAACCCTGCATGTGTAAAAATAAAAACTGTGTGCAAACACCCTGGCGCAGGTACGTTTAGACAAGTGTCTGTAAGGTCATCATTTTCTGCCATGACCTGACGTCCCACTGTGTGGCTGACTAATTGATCAGCTGCAGCCATGCGGCATTACTGTTAGCATGATGGCAGTATGATGTGGTTTAGAGCCTTGTAATAGAAGCCACAATCACTGTCAGGCTTTACGCCTTTGACTTGTATGTAATGGTGTTACACACTCTACACCGCTTTTACGCCGCAATTTGTAGAGCAAGGTAAGTATTTCTAACGTAAGTGAGCATGGGGAGAAATGTGGCTGGACAGATGAATGGGATGAGTTGGTTGTGCTGTCACATATGCAGGCAGGGCTTATCTCCCCGCACCTTCCCCCTCCCCGCCTGTGTCTTTTATCCTGTAGTCTCCTTTCTGCGTCTCTCGCCCTGCGCTCCCCCTCCCTCCCTTGTGTCTGTGAGTGATGAGGCCAGGCACAGATCCAAGTCCCCCATTAGCAGCTCCCGCTCTGTTGTGGACGGAACATGTGCTGCGGCAGCTTCTCACCAATTGGTTGCAGAGAGGCACATAAAGCACAGCAGCGAGCTGAACAGGGGGGCACTACCGTCGCTGGTTAACTGCTTCACTGCCGCTGGGAAACTAGACACTGATATTTCACAGATGCATAGTGTGTCGGGTGGAAGCATCACTGAATTCTTACACCCTCAACGCGTTTCATTGTATTTCGGCTTATCCTAGCAGGCCAGATAGGTGTACTGTAGTGCTTTCCGCGGCTCTGTGCAAAATGATAAAAAGATTTAGAACTGACTTTGCCTATTTTGCATCCACGTTGTCTTTTACGCTGTTGATATTCTGCATGTCGTGCACTTTGTAATATCAGATCTTATGGCTTGTAAATGATGAATAGTAATATTTGCTCACTTGTAATTCTGATGCTGCCAGGAGGAAATGACAAGTGGTAGCTGGCATTTACGGAAAAGGATGCACTGAACTACTTACCCGCTACTTTCCATTTATTTGTTTGGTATCCGGAGCTGCAATTTCCAACCTGTCAGTCACCTACGGCAGTACTTTTACAGCAGCTAATGTCCACTGACTGGCATAATCTAGTCCTTGAAGGGGTGTCTCTCTTCAGTAAGTGGCTTTTATCATGTAGAGAAAGTTAATACAAGGCACTTACTAATGTATTGTTATTATCCATATTGCTTCCTTTTCTGGCTGGATTCATTTTTTCTATCTCATTATACACTGCTCATTTCCATGGTTACAGACCACCCTGCAATCCATCAGTGGTGGTCGTGCTTGCACACTATAGGAAAAAGCAATAGCCTATGTGCACTCCGATGGTCCCGGCCAGCACTTTTTCCTATAGTGTGCAAGCACGGCCACTATTGATGGATTTCAGGGTGGTCTGTAACCATGGAAACGAGCAGTGTATAATATGATGGAAAAAAGAATCCAGCCAGCAAAGGAGGCAATATGGATAATCACAATACATTAGTAAGTGCCTTGTATTAACTTTCTCTACATGATAAATGCCACTTGCTGAAGTGAGACAACCCCTTTAAACAATTTCAGAAACTTCGACCTGCAGGTTATTTATCTGATAGACGTGGTGCTAAAGGATTTGTCCACCTTTCCAACTCATTTTTTTCCATATGAAGTAAACAAAACTCTGGTTAGACATAGCCTAAGGGGGCATTTACACCACCGTAGTTTCGGTCCGCGTCTGTTCTGCATATTTTGTGGATCGGATGCAGATCCATTAATTTCAGTGGGGCTTCAAAAGTAAGTCCGTTCCGCTACCCAACAAAAAAAATAGAGCATGTCCTAATCCGAGGCCGACCCTCCGTTTTCCCCTGTGGTTTTGCAGTTTTAATGCTGCAGATCCAGATACAGGTTTAGTCCAATTTAATAGGGCTAATGTGCAGGAAGACACGCGTGGACATGCTCACCGTATGAATCTGCGATTGTTAAAAAAAGCTGTCTGGACGGCTCCTGTGCAGACCTATGTGCTTCCATAGTGGTTAGTGCACACAAGCCCTCTGTAGTCTGACTCTACAGTCGTACTTATGTCTGTGCTTCTTGCTGTTTAGGACAGATGGTCGGGGGAGCGATCCCTTTTAAAAGTTTGAACACACGTTTAATTGCAAGTTGGTAAGAAGTGTGCAAACATGCATATGTTAATCAGCGGTAGTGTGTGTGAGAAAGGGAAATGGCAAAATCTGCAAATGTGAATGAGATCCCATAATAAAATCTCATGCCCTTTGCTGCTACTGGAAGTGCAGTGGGTTTTCTGCTGGCAGTTCTACAGTCAAAAATCCACATAGTATATGGCCAATGTGAACATGGCGAAGGATCGGCGATTCGGCATGCACATAGGCATTATAGTACCTTATATAAAATAGGCTGTGTATGCATGTTACACTTTCTATTTACACTTCCTGTGATTTACAACCTCTTCTTAGGGGCGTTGTGGGGATTTCTGGATTCTTCATTATAAGTTCTGCAACTTCGTAACAAACTGCTTTCACTTTCAGTAAATAGAAACCTTGACAAGTCAGGCTGGAACCTGAACTGGCCTGAGTCCTGCTGACACATGCCGCTCTGTACACCCGTGCCTGCGTACCTCATCTGCCGCTGTGTACAGTCGTGGGCAAAAGTTTTGAGAATGACAAAAATATTAGTTTTCACAAAGTCTGCTGCTAAACTGCTTTTAGATCTTTGTTTCAGTTGTTTCTGTGATGTAGTGAAATATAATTACACGCACTTCATACGTTTCAAAGGCTTTTATCAACAATTACATGACATTTATGCAAAGAGTCAGTATTTGCAGTGTTGGCCCTTCTTTTTCAGGACCTCTGCATGACTGGGCATGCTCTCAATCAACTTCTGGGCCAATTCCTGACTGATACAAACCCATTCTTTCATAATCACTTCTTGGAGTTTGTCAGAATTAGTAGGTTTTTGTTTGTCCAACCGCCTCTTGAGGATTGACCACAAGTTCTCAATGGGATTAAGATCTGGGGAGTTTCCATGCCATGGACCCAAAATGTCAACGTATTGGTCCCTGAGCCACTTAGTTATCACTTTTGCCTTATGGCACGGTGCTCCATCGTGCTGGAAAATGCATTGTTCTTCACCAAACTGTTGGATTGTTGGAAGAAGTTGCTGTTGGAGGGTGTTTTGGTGCCATTCTTTATTCATGGCTGTGTTTTTGGGCAAAATTGTGAGTGAGCCCACTCCCTTGGATGAGAAGCAACCCCACACATGAATGGTCTCAGGATGCTTTACTGTTGGCATGACACAGGACTGATGGTAGCGCTCACCTTTTCTTCTCCGGACAAGCCTTTTTCCAGATGCCCCAAACAATCGGAAAGAGGCTTCATCGGAGAATATGACTTTGCCCCAGTCCTCAGCAGTCCATTCACCATACTTTCTGCAGAAGATCAATCTGTCCCTGATGGGTTTTTTTTTTGGAGAGAAGTGGCTTCTTTGCTGCCCTTCTTGACACCAGGCCATCTTCCAAAAGTCTTCGCCTCACTGTGCGTGCAGATGCGCTCACACCTGCCTGCTGCCATTCCTGAGCAAGCTCTGCACTGGTGGCACTCCGATCCCGCAGCTGAATCCTCTTTAGGAGACGATCCTGGCGCTTGCTGGACTTTCTTGGACGCCCTGAAGCCTTCTTAACAAGAATTGAACCTCTTTCCTTGAAGTTCTTGATGATCCTATAAATTGTTGATTGAGGTGCAATCTTAGTAGCCACAATATCCTTGCCTGTGAAGCCATTTTTATGCAACGCAATGATGGCTGCACGCGTTTCTTTGCAGGTCACCATGGTTAACAATGGAAGAAAAATGATTTCAAGCATCACCCTCCTTTTAACATGTCAAGTCTGCCATTTTAACCCAATCACCCTGACATAATGATCTCCAGCCTTGTGCTCGTCAACATTCTCATCTGAGTTAACAAGACGATTACTGAAATGATCTCAGCAGGTCCTTTAATGACAGCAATGAAATTCAGTGGAAAGTTTTTTTTGGGATTAAGTTAATTTTCATGGCAAAGAAAGACTATGCAATTCATCTGATCACTCTTCATAACATTCTGGAGTATATGCAAATTGCTATTATAAAAACTTAAGCAGCAACTTTTCCAATATTTATGTAATTCTCAAAACTTTTGGCCACGACTGTACACCCGTGCCTGCGCACCTCATCTGCCGCTCTGTACACCTGTGCCTGCGCACCTCCTCTGCCGCTCTGTACACCTGTGCACCTCATCTGCCGCTCTGTACACCCGTGCCTGCACACCTCATCTGCCGCTGAAAGGAAACTCTGTTGGCTCAAGATTCACTATTTTTAATTCAACTGACCCAAGACAGTGCCATTCGCCAGACTGTTCATTGTGGGGCCGAATCTCTACATGGCTTTACAGTTGAAAATGCAGCTTTACGGTCCTTTCAGTAGGAGAAATTGAAGGCCACAATTTTACTTATGGCTCTATTACACCTACAGATTCTGCAGGCGATTGTCGAGAGGGAATTTTTCCTTCCTGGCAATCGCCTGCTCGCTAGTGGAGGAGATAGCTGCTATTACATGCAGGGATCTCCTCTTCGGCAAGGGGACAAGCAATCCCTAATGCCATCGCTCGTCCCTATACTGTCTCATTGTTTGTCTGCAGCAGATTCCACAGCACAATCTGCCGCAGCCAAACGATTTTTAAACCTGTTGAAAGATTCCAATTACCTGATGCACAAGCGTTTCCTCATTCATTGGGTAATCAGCGGCAGTATTACACTGCCAGATCATCAACAAACATCGCTATTATCTACAGGTGTAATAGGGCCCTTACTTAAAAAATAAATGAGGCACTGCAAGTGATCAGCAGCATTTTACTTTACAAATTAAAGTTGTGAAATAAAATAAATTGAAATGTATTTATCTGTGAATCTCAGAAACACCGTTCCGTAGGATGTAAGTGAAAGTGAAAAGATCTCACCCCCGTCCCCTCTAAATCCGTTTCCTACTTCCAAGTAGTCAGTCAGCGCCCACCAGATTTTGTAAAGCAGAGATGCTGCAGTGTTCTGTGGGGTACTAACTATGTAGCCTAAGCCTTTAAAGTTCTGTTGTCAGGTTTGTACCCATCACAGAGAAGACTGGATGAAAAAGAAATAGATTTCATTTATTTCAGTAATGCAACTTAAAAGGTGAAACTAACATGTGATGGACTCATTACTCGCAAAGCGAGATATTTCAAGCCTTTATTTGTTATAATTTGGATGATTATGGCTTACAGCTTATGAAACCCCAAAGTCACAATTTTGAGGTCCCCTTTGCTCAGGGGGTATGGATTAATTAGCTGACTAGAGTGTGACACTTTGAGCCTAGAACATTGAACTTTTTCACAAAATTCAAATTTGAAGCTGCATTAATGCAATTCCTTTTAATTTGCATTACTGAAATAAATGGACTTTTGCACAATATTCAAATTTTTCGAGTTTCACCTGTGTATATATACTTAATAAAGAAAAAAAAGTTAAATTTTTTTTTGCTCTGGTTTCTTCTCTCCAACATGTTCTTCTATGCATTCAACTGCCCCATTTACATCCTACTAAGCGTAATATTCTGTGTTTCTTTTGTAGTGCAAGAAGAGGGGCTGTGGGACAATGGTCTATCCTATGAGTGTCGGACACTACTTTTTAAGGCCATTCACAACCTGTTAGAAAGGTAAGAGGTTTATGTATTTGATAATTGTCTTGCTGTACTCAGCTCAGTGTTATATCCATGGCTGTTACTGATGGGAAGCAGATACTATATTGGGATTCAGAAAGTATTTTGAGTTTCTTCTGTTTGAGTACAGTATAACAATGCCCTATCAATTGGATTATATATATTTGTAGTTAAAGAGGACCTTTCACTACTGTACAAACTAAAAACGAACTATATCAGTGGGCAGAGCGGCGCCCAGGGGTCCCCCTGCACTTACTAGTATGTCTGGGCGCCGCTCCGTTCGCCCGGTATAGGCTCCGGTGTCTGCGCTCCCTCTGACAGATTTTTTGTATGAGGCGTGTCCCTTGCTGCAGCGCTGGCCAATGGCAGCGCAAAGCTCATAGCCAGGCTATAGCTGTGCGCTGCGATTGGCCAGCGCTGCAGCAAGGGACACGCCTCATACAAAAAATCTGTCAGAGGGAGCGCAGACACCGGAGCCTATACCGGGCGAACGGAGCGGCGCCCAGACATACTAGTAAGTGCAGGGGGACCCCTGGGCGCCGCTCTGCCCACTGATATAGTTTGTTTTTAGTTTGTACAGTAGTGAAAGGTCCTCTTTAAAGGGGTAGCCCAGTTTTTCCACATGGATGACCTATCTACAAGATAGGTTATCAATATAAGATTGGTGGGGTCTGACTCCCGGCACCCGCTTGTGGGAGCGCTGCCTTCTCTTCACTGTTTACCTCCTCATCACGATACTGCATCGACGGTGCAGGGTAACTTTCGCTCGGTCCAATTCAATTGAACGGGATGGAGCATCTGTAATCACACAGCACTGTCCCATTCACTTGAATGGGATGGAGCCGTTGTAGTTACACTGCAGTGTTTATGGCGAGCAGGTAAAGAGAACACAGTGCTTGTACAAGAGCTGTGCTGTCTTCAAATGAGGGGGGTCCCAGGAGTAAGACCCCCTGCCGATCTGATGTTGATGATCTATCCTGAGAGTAGGTCATCGGTGTGGAAAAACTGGCCAGCCCCTTTAATATGTTATAAATTACCCTGTGAATTGCGCGGGCTCATCATGGTATGTTTTTCCCGCGTGACCTGTTGCTTATAAGGAACATGAAAATCTAGTAAAATGAACACTGTTTATTTTCCCTAGGTGTTTGCTTGATAAAAGCTTTGTGCGAATTGGAAAGTGGTTTGTGAAGCCCAGTGAAAGAGAGGAAAAATCAGTCTCAAAGAGGTAACTTTTTATATATTTCTTTCTATGATTATTGGACAGGGTAACCTGCTTGACTTCTTTCGACTGTCAGGTCATGGTATTAGCAACTTGCCGCCCATATAATTTTTATTATCTTGTGATGTACAGTGGCATCACGATACTCCGATCTTTGGCCATGCGTCGTGTTTTGCAGCCAAAGTCTCCATGCAGTGTCAGCCTAAATGTCTCTTTATTGTGTTCAGCCACGGTTTCCGTTTTGAAACATTATCACACCGTAACACTTAAAAGGGTGTTATCCCAGTTAGTTAAACACATGACAAAACCCATAAAATGTATGAAAAAATGAGCCCATAGAGCCTTGTTCCTCCCCCATTTCCAACCTTGCAGCTCTTGGTCTCCCCACCAGTGTGTGTGTGTGTACAAGGTTCCCAGGGTGTTTTTGCCCCAGACTGCTGAGGCCAGTGGCTGCAGTGGTCACGTGCAGTATACAGCTGTGTTGCACCTGCAGCCTTGTACATAAACACCAGCAGGGAGGACCAGATCTGGAAATGCCTGGAGAGTAGCAGGTGAGTATAGGTTCATTTTTTATTCTATTGTATTTAAAAAGGTTTTCCAGGATTTAAATACTGATTACCTATCCTCTGGATATCTGATTGTTGGGGGTCCGACACTTGGGACCCATGCCGATCAGCTGTTTGAGAAGGCACCGCTGCTCCTGTGTTTACTGTGGCCATCTCCCTGCACACCAAGAATAGTGCTGTACATTGTATAGCGGATGTGCTTGGTATCCTGCTGAGCCCCATCCACTTCTACACTCCTAGGCCACATGACAGAGTAAGGCTTCATCACTGTCCTAGGGAAAAGCAGAAAGACGGCCGCAGCGCTACTGTGAACACTGCTGCATTCTTAAATAGCTGATTGGTGAGGGTCCCTGGTGTCGGACCCCTACCGATCAGATACAGAAGACCTATCTTGAGGGTAGTATTAAAATCTCAGAAAACCTCTTCAACTCAGACAAACCCTTTAATAAAAGGATATCTGTAAAATAAGAGTTAGAGGAGTTTTCAAGGAGTTGAAATTTTTTCAAGTAACAATAGCAAATGTAATAAACAAAAAGGGTTATCTGAGAGTGCTAAAAATGGTGAAATGATAATGATGAAAAAACACTCACCTCATCAGATCACCCAGCTTCCTTGAACTGGGAGTGTGATGCGCGGTTGACTGTCGGCAGCCATTCAGTGGCCTCATCAGTAGTACGTCCAAGAATGGCTCGAGATTACTGACCAGTTTTTTCTGTCTCTGACAGCCTCTTTTAAACCCCCAAGTTCCCACCGGTCCTTCTTTGCTTTGTTGCATCAGTGAGTTGATGTGCAACCACCTGACCGCTGCAACCAATCACCGGCCTCAGCAGTGATTTTTGCATCTATGGCGTGAGTTCAGTTATTGGCTGCATTGGTCATGTGGAGGTGATGTCATCACCAGTAAGCAAAGAGTTGACGGGCCCGCTGGAGCCATAGGGGGATTTATCAAGTGAGTATTGGATATATATTTTTTTTATATCACCCTTCCTGCTGTTAACCTGATTTTTAGACACATTGTCCTACCAGGCTTTTGGGATTTGCAACCCCTTTAAAAAATAAATCGTTGATGGGCTGTTATTGCAACGTGTGAAGGAATGTATGCAGCCAAGAGCAGGGACCTGAGAAGACTTCTGTCTGTCATCCATGTGGACAGGGTTTGTCTTTAAGAGATGCATCTTAAATCTCACAACCCTTTTTTCACTTCAGTTGCATCCTCTGGTTTAAGCAGTCCATCTGCTAATCCTTTCACATCACGTATAAGAGATCTGCTCTCCCTTTGTTTATTCATTTATAGCACCAACATATTCCAGAGGGCTGTACAGAGTCATCGCTCAGAGTGTTCCCCTGTCTTATTTGGGCCCACAGTCTAAAATGAACCAGTATCATTGTGCTTTAAGAGTGTGGGAAGAAACCAGAGTACCCAGAGGACACCAGGCTGGTGCTGTGCTTGGTTGAATTGGAACCTAGGACCCCAGTGCCGCAAGCCAGCATGGCACTAGGAAGAGGGGGGCGCCTTTCCCAATGTTTCCTCCATCCCTTGTGAATTGTGCCTAAACTCCTGGTGACCTAAATAGATATCCAGGCGTGTGACGTGTTATTGATGTGCCCAACAGTGGTGTTTACACCAATAGTCTAGATTCTAAATCCAGATGATCACCAAGTCTTGCTGCACAGGGTCCCAAAAATTCAGAGAAGGATACAAACTATACTGTATATGAATGGAGGGGTGCCGGTCACATGTACCTACATAACCCTAATTCTAAAATGGGTCCCAATCATTGTGATACGATAACAAGCATCAGAATGCCATGTCTCATGCCCTTTGTTTCCATCTTCACAACGCGCCTCCCCGTGTAGCTTTCAACACTCCACTTGAGTAGCCTAAATAAAAAGTTAATTTGCTGACGGCTGCTCCTGAGGTGGGCACTCCCTTTAAGGGTCCATTTACACGTCCGTATGTGTTTTGCGGATGCGGACAGCACCTTCTGGCCCCATTGAAAATGAATGGGACTGCACCTGTTCCGCAAAATTGCGGAACGGATGCAGACCCATTTTGCAGACGTATGAATGGACCCTAAGAGTGCATTAGACGATGCTTGTCTGAAGCATGCAGTATGGTATGTCCCGGGTATGTAAGGTGGCAGGCGTGTGCCGTGCATCGGTATGTAGCCCTCCCTGCGTCATGTGATCAGTCTAGAAATAGAAACCTGTTCTCATTCCACAGTCTGATACTTTTTGTCTGTTTGGCCGTGCGCTCGCACGCGCGCGTGTGTTTTCTCCCTCTGTTGTAATTATGCACAGGCTGACATGGAGACATTAGCTGTTGCTATGGCAACCTGGTTTAAGTCGACAAGTTCCTGGCATGATGTCATTAGGACAGCTTCCCCCCTCCCATCCATCTCCCCGCATGCAGAGAGTGACTCTGATTATTCCAGCCAATCTAACCCCCAACTAGAGGGTGTCTTCTCACATGCCCTTGCTGGAATCGCACAGTCTCCCGGGGCCGTAGAAAGCCCCATCTGAGGACATGAAATCAGACCTGCTTCCTTTTTTATCATTAAGGAGTTGAAGCTGCAAATAATATCTGATTCCCCTGCATTGGAGTCAGGTATACCCAGCCTGAATTGTGTTTGAAACTGAGAATAAAGAAGGCAGAGAGGACAATGACTGCCGCGCAGATATCCGCTATGAGGGGCGTATTATTCATCGCTATACGCAGCTTTCATATCTTACTGGATGTCAATGTTTAACTCCTTAACAGCCAGGTTGCCAATAAGGGGTCCTATTCTACAGTGCCATGTTTTTATAGCGCCTTAGATTATAGGCCCTTTTACACAGACCGAAGCCCTGGAACCAGAAGTTCTTGGGTCGAACGTCTGAAAAAAACGTTCCTATCACTCGTTTCTAGGCTGATTGGCTCTTTTTTGTCATTGGACCTGCGTGAAAATGTTTGCTGTTCAGCAATAGATTTCCCTGTGTAATCGGAGGATGTAACGTGCATCAGGAACGAACGATCGTTTCAGTCAGCGGTCTAATGAGACCCTTAGTCCTGTATGGGTGCCCCATGCTGCCAAGTAAAATGGTCATCCCTTAATGGGATTTAATCATGTAAAATAATAAGTGAAAATTGACCGCAACAAGTAAATGACAAAAATAAAGCGATTTAAATATAAGATTTTCTCGCACATATATTTCACAAAAACCAAAGGCTAAAAAATAATGCTGAAATGTGGAAGGGCAAGAGTTAAAAACCTCAGGACGCCAGTAAGACCCCAACCGGCCTGGTTGTTAAAGAAGGGTTATGTGGGTTTGCCTCTGCATTGTTTACTTTGGTCTGTCCTGTAGAAACGCATTGTATTTGTAGTGCGTTTGTCTGGTATTGGGGAGGGAGGACAAAAGTTGACCTGAACCAAAGTAGGGATAGACAAAACATTTGTATAACCAGGATTGCCTCTTTAAAGGGAACCTCTCAACCCTCTGAGAGCAGCATAAAGCAGTGACTTCAGCAGGGCGTCTCTTGTGTGAATCTGTGTCTGTTGTAGAACTACCGGTGAGATCTGATTGTATGTTGTCCTTTTGTTTCTAGTGAGAACCTTTCCTGCTCCTTTACTTTTTTCCTCCATGGGGAAAGCAGTGTTTGCACAAGTGTAGAGATTGCTCAGCACCAGCCAGTGTATCTCATCAACCAGCACCATCTCCAGCTGGCGCAGACATCCCACACGCCATGCCAAGGTAAGCACCATAACACTGTCACTCGTCTTAAAGGGGTTGTCCCATTACTACCACTGTCTCCAGCAGACACATGGAGGTGCAGCACGTGTGTGTTTCTGCCACTCCATTCAAATAGGGGAACACAGAGTCCCAGCAGTTGGACCTCCACTATCAAACACTTATCTGCCTTCCACATTGGATAACCCTTTTAAGAATCTAGAAGTTGAGTAACAAAAACAATTTATATTTAAACCGCAACTACTTCCATAAAAACAGGCTGTAAACTACATTTAAGTATTGTACAGGCTGTAAACATATTTTCTGTATATAGGGGCCTATCAACCTTTTTTTTACACAATCTGGGTTATCTTTACTGGGCACCAATTAACAGACCCAGATTTTGAAATGAGAATATTCTTTTTTTTCTCATTACTACGCGTTTTGCTTTTTCTTCTTGACAGTTATTCTGAGTCCTTATGGGTTGAGTGGAACGCTTACTGGACATGCCTACAAAACATCAGACCCCACAACCCGAAGGCTGCTTGAAGAATGGCGTCCCTTCTACCCTACAGTGCTCTCTGCAAGGAAGGAACAACGGGAAGATCAGGAAATGCTTTATGATGATGATTTTCCGGCAGCAGTGGAAGTAATTGTGGGTAAGGATCTTCAGTTGAGAGATATTGCTGGAGCTTTATCTGCGTGATCTCAGTCAGATTTGTGACTGCCCCAGGGGGTAGTGTATACCATGTCACCTTCCTGTCCTGTGCATGTAAATAAGGGAAAGTTTAAAGTATTTTCTTTTATAAAATAATTTTGGTGTAAAAAGGTTTGTCCACTTGTATTCATCCCCATTACATTATAGTTACCTAGTTTTTACCCATCTTCCCTTCCTCAGGAGGCGTTCGGATGGTTTACCCCTCAGCTTTCGTTCTCATAGCTCACAGTGACCTGCCAGCTCCGCCGAGCACTGTGAACACTGGGCATAGTGGTACAAGTACTCAGCAAAACACTGTTTTCACTAAAGATCCCAGCCCTTGCAGGATGCCCTTGACGCCACCCACGTCACCAGATCAAGCTGTTCCTGGTAAGTTGCCACCTAACCGTACTATCTATTAGCTCCGTTAAAGTTTTCCTCCAGGCATGGTCTCCTGCCCGATATTAGCGGAAACTGTATGTCACCCTGAGAGTATCATCCTTTTACAAATAGGAGCTGTGCGCGGTACTTCTGGGCATCGTATGGTTGTCCCTAGCAACTGTATCAGCCAGTGTTCAGTTGCATCTCTCCATTCACACTTTTTTGCACTCCGCAGCAATAACAGGTTTTTCTTTTCCATTTTTTGTTTTGTTGAAGTGGCTGTATGAAGCTTTGTTTTATGCAGTAGAAATTGTATTATTTTTTGGCTATGTTTGGGAGTATAGATTACTGTATATTTATTTTTTATATATTTTTTTATTTTATTTTTTTGTTCATTGCGAACGCAAAAAAAGTACAGATTTTTATTTTATTTTAAATACCTTTTTTATGTTTTGCACTGAATAACCTGTTAAATTAACTCTATGTCGTTAAGGTTGTATTTATACCAAATATGTGTAGGTAGTTTTTTTCGACTGTAGTGTATGCACTATAAAATACATTTTATATTATATAATAGCTTTTTTGTGCAGACTTTTTACATATTTTTTTTTTTATTAGGGTATGTAGGGCTATTCACATGGCCATCGAAAAATAGGGCATTTTCTAATTTTGTCTGTTTTCACTATCAGACGGACCTCGTTGAAATCAATGCCCCGTATTTTGCGAGTGTTTAGACAGGAGAGCACCTGTCTAATGTCCTTAAATAAAACTTATTCACTATGTAAACAAAAAGGACTTTTGAAGGATTAAATAAAACAAAAAACTCACCTCACTTGCACACAAGGGAACATTTGCGCCACCTTACACTCCCTGCATTGTCACTTGATCATGCTAGGAGTGTCTGGTCTTGCGCTTCCTCAACTG
Source organism: Bufo bufo (assembly GCF_905171765.1). Classification (NCBI taxonomy): domain Eukaryota; kingdom Metazoa; phylum Chordata; class Amphibia; order Anura; family Bufonidae; genus Bufo; species Bufo bufo. The sequence goes on along the minus strand of NC_053390.1, from coordinate 286,381,394 downwards.
CAAAAGCGAGCACTCCTGCGCATACAATTGGTTTAATGCGACCCTGTCTCATTGAACCTGCTGCCTGAGCTGCAAACATCCAGTTATAGAGAAGTGAAACAGAGTTGTAATTCTTTCATTTAAATCTCAGTCCAGTGAGGGGGTCCCCCCTAGTGATTGAGAAATTTGTGTAACGGTGTGCATACCTGCATTGCTGACAATCACAGGCATAGAATGGACAGCATTTTTGACCAAATATACATACATATTAATCTACTCATCTGTTGCTCTATAGCATGTGAACCACAAGCTTAGGGTTCATTCACATGACCGTATGGTTGCTGTGCCCGAGTTGTGGACCGCAAATAGCAGAACATAATGCATGGCCACCGGCGGTGTAAGTCCTGTATTGCAGTGCAGACCCATAGACTCGTCCTATCTTTTGCGACATGGAATCACTTCAGAGTGTTTCCATGGGCTTTCTGATTCATGCCTCTGCTACGCAGAAGATAGGACATGTTCTATCTTTTGCTGTATTTTGCGGAGCGTGGACCCATTCAAGTCAGTGGGTCCACATCCGCAGCATGGAGTTCACACAGCTGGTGCCCGTGTATTGCGGACTGCAACGCGGGTACCATGACCATACAGTCATGTGAACGGGCCCTTGAGAGCAGCGGTTGAAAGACCCCCTACCACTTTCCAGTGGATCCCTGTGCTGCAGCTCCTGTCTCCACTGCTTTTAGTCCCTGCTGGACCATGGTTCGGTGGAGATGAGAGCCGTGCTGCTGGAACCAGCACCTCTTGGAAAGAAATAAAAAATGATGCTGTTACATCCAGACAAAACATGTAGAATGCTATTACGGGTATATTAAGTTTCCCCCTACCTCTGGGACCTCCTCAAACACTAGATCGGAACCCCCAAAATAAACAGAGTGGCAATCGGGCATGCAAACTGCCTCTCTATTTATCTCTATGGGAGTTCCAGAAATAGTAGAACACTCTACCCAGCTGTCTCTGGAACTCCCATAGCTGTAGTGCTCATGCTCGACCTGCCACACTGTCCATTTTGTTCTCCTGATCAAGGGGGGTCCCAGTGGTAGGACCTTTACCGATTTAATAGTAATTTCCTGCCCTGTGAATAACTTAATATAACCAGAATACCCTGTGTGGAATTTAACTGTTGATATTTTATGAAGTGTTTTGGTGCCCTCTTGTGGCCTTTTTAAGAACTGCAGATACATTCTCAATCTCTAAAGGGAACTTGTCAATTCAATCACCACCAGTTTTTATACTGCTGGGAAGTACTTTTCCAAATATGTTCCTTTCTAATCTTCCATTTCAGTGTAATGAATTAAAAAAGGTTATAACAGATACGTAAACCTCTCTACATACATTGTATTTCTTATTTTGGTACCAGGGTTATACAGGAACTCCTTTAATAAGAACATTTGATTGAAAATTACAGGAGACATTAGGTCTGTAACAGCAAGTGGTAACAGCCAATCATCCGGAGACAGTGTCAGCCATTCGAGGCACAGTCCCAAACGTGGAGGGAGAAGTTATTTGAAGTTGCGGAGTCATATGGCGCAGAGAGCTTGGAGGGAATGCATCCTGAACAGAAGTCCATTAAAGTAAGATTTTTTAATAATAAAAGTTAAAGGGGTCCTCCCATCTAGCAATTTCATACTCACCTGCTGCGCTGTTCACTTCCTGGTTTCCGGCTTGTGAGGCTGGGCGGGCTTAATGAGCTTGATTGAAGGCTTGTCCTGGCCGCGCATCGCTGTCTTGAACGTGCATGCTGCCGCGCATGCGCCATGGTGACCTTTTCCTGGCCAGTATAGTACAGAGCCGGTCACGCCGCCGCGCATGTGCAATGGTGAGTTCTTCCTGGCCGAGTATAGTACAGAGCATGCGTGTCTCTGTACTATACTCGGCCAGGAAGAAGTCACCATTGTGGGTGTGCGGCGGCGTGCATGTTCAAGACAGCGATATGCACGTTCAAGACAGTGATGTGCGGCCTGGCCAGGGGGAGAAAATGTGTTCTACGCAGGGGCTGCCCACTGATGCGACACACAAGAGGTGGCCATATCTAGTGGATACCAGAAGACAACAGTGGGATAGGATTGAAAGATTTTTTCCAAGATAGGTAGGGATTTGCTAAAGGAACATAATTACAAAAATGCTCACATGCACTTCTATAACAGTAAAATATGCTCAATGAGATAGGAATACCCCTTTAAGTTCGGTCATTTGAATTTTGAGACATAGAAGGCTGATGGCAAAAAAAAAACATGTGGCCATCTTATTTCCTTTTTATTTTCCTCCTAGGATATAGTTTAGCCCAAACATTCACTTACTGTTGGTTTTCCCACCGCATCTGCTACACTTCTGAACCTTATTTAAACTTCTAACATATTTAAAGTTTTAGATCATTATGCCCCTTTCCCTTCTTTTCTCCAGGCTGTGCAAATGAAGCTCTTAAAGGGTTTGTCTCACTTCAGTAAATGGCATTTATTATGTAGACAAAGTTAATACAAGGCACTTACTAATGTATTGTCCATATTGCTTCCTTTGCTGGCTGAATTCATTTTTCCATCACATTATATACTGCTAGTTTCCATGGTTACGACTACCCTGCAATCTAGCAACAGTGGTCGTGCTTGCACAATATAGGAAAATATGCAAGCCTATGTGCACTCCCACGGCCTCGGCCACCAGAGAGGCCAGCACTTTTTCCTGTAGTTTGCAAGCATGGCCACCGCTGCTGGATTGTAGGGTGGTCATAACCATGGAAATGAGCAGTTTATAATGTGATGGAAAAATGTATCAGCCAGTAAAAGAAGCAATATGGACAATAACATTACATTAGTACAGTCCTGATCAAAAGTTTAAGACCACTTGAAAAATGGCAAAAATAATTATTTAGCATGGCTGGATCTTAACAAGGTTCCAAGTAGAGCTTCAACATGCAACAAGAAGAAATGGGAGTGAGACAAAACATTTTTTGAGCATTCAATTTAATGAAAACTACGAATAAACTGAAACAGGCTGTTTATCAGCTGATCAAAAGTTTAGGACCACACCTCCAAAAAAAATATATAACACACCACCCCCCCAAAACCGAAATCCAACTTCCAAACATGAACTCAGTAATGAGTAGCTCCGCCGTTATTGTTTATCACTTCAAAAATTCGTTTCGGCATGCTTGATCCAAGCGTTTCCATGAGGTGAGTGGGAACATTTCTCCAAGTGGTGAAGACTGCCGCACGAAGGCCATCTACTGTCTGGAACTGTTGTCCATTTTTGTAAACTTCCCTTGCCACTCATCCCCAAAGGTTCTCAATTGGATTTAGATCAGGGGAACACGCAGGATGGGCCAAAAGAGTAATGTTATTCTCCTGGAAGAAGTCCCTTGTCCTGCGGGCATTGTGTACTGTAGCGTTATCCTGTTGAAAAACCCAGTCGTTACCACACAGACGAGGGCCCTCAGTCATGAGGAATGCTCTCTGCAACATCTGGACATAGCCAGCGGCCGTTTGACGCCCCTGCACTTCCTGAAGCTCCATTGTTCCACTGAAGGAAAAAGCACCCCAGACCATTATGGCGCCCCCTCCACTGTTGCGCGTAGAAAACATCTCAGGTGGGATCTGCTTGTCATGCCAGTAACGTTGGAAACCATCAGGACCATCAAGGTTAAATTTTTTCTCATCAGAGAATAAAACTTTCTTCCACCTTTGAATGTCCCATGTTTGGTGCTCTCTTGCAAAGTCCAAACGAGCAGTTCTGTGGCGTTTCAAGGAGACGAGGTCTTTGAAGACGTTTTTTGTTTTTGAAGCCCTTCAGTCTCAGATTCCGTCTGATGGTTATGGGGCTGCAGTCAGCACCAGTAAGGGCCTTAATTTGGGTCAAGGATCGTCCAGGGTCTTGACGGACAGCCAATTGGATCCTCCGGCTCAGTGCTGATGAAATTTTTTTGGGTCTTCCACTTGACTTTTTTGTTCCATAACCCTCAGGATCATTTAAGAAATTCCAAATGACTGTCTTACTGCGTCCCACCTCAGCAGCGATGGCGCGCTGTGAGAGACCCTGCTTATGCAGTTTAACAACCCGACCACGTTCAAAAAGGGAGAGTTTTTTTGCCTTTGCCATCACAACGTGTGACTACCTGACAGAAAATGACAATGAATCCACATCTTTGCACAGATTTGGCCTTTTAAAGGCATGTGGTCCTAAAATTTGGATCAGCTGAAAAATAGCCTGTTTCAGTTTAATCGTTATTTTCAATTAATTGCTCAAAAAATGTTTTGTTGAAGCTCTACTTGGAACCTTGTTAAGATCCAACAATGTAAAATATGATTTTTTGCCATTTTTCAAGTGGTCTTAAACTTTTGATCAGGACTGTAAGTGCCTTGTATTAACTTTCTCTACATGATGAATACAATTTGCTGAAGTGAGACAACCCCTTTAAAGTCTTACCAGATTACTTTTATGCATAATACCTTGTAACTTTTTTGTAGAATGTCTTTAGACTCTACCAAAGACTCCCCAAGCACATTATTTTACGTATCGATTTGATCATTTTTTTTCAGCAGCGAAGACTGGCCATTCACATTAGATACCTGTCAGCTGAGCACTTGGCTCGTCTGGTAGCTATCTCTCCTGACTCAAATTACATGCACTGGCTGGCTTAGCAAGCATATATGTAGTGAATAGGTAGAAAGGAGAAAGTTGCCGTCAGACTCCTGGCAGTGGCTTATCCCCCTTCATGGTTTCAGCAGCTGAAATCTAACAATCAGGGGGGCTCATGCACGGTTGGCTTGTCCTGTCAACCCAGCCAGTTAGGCCAACATTTATCTACTGTGTATAGCCAGCTTTAATAATTTTTTTATGCTGCAGACATCTCCAGGAATATTAACCCTATTGCACACTTTTTTGTCATCCTCAACTAATGTCATGTCAACTAATGTTCTTTCTTCATTAAAGGTCAAATATGCCCAACCAGCAGGAAGAGGAAGTGACGGGTCACATAACACCTTGGGACTTTGTGGATCCTACTCAGAGAGTCAACTGTTCATGCTCCAGGTGAGATATAGACCTGACCATCATGTCTTGCACTTGGGTCATTACCATTACAAGTAACAAAGAAACTTGAAGCTAGAAGATCTATTTTACCTGCGTGAAAATGCCACAAAATGGCCTGAATTGCCTCCTGATACAGTCTGAAAGCTACTCTTAAACCCTAAGCATAGATCACAGTTTCTGGTACTCTATTGTGTTGAGGAAATGCTGCCTACTGTCTCTGCGTGCCCACCTCATTTACAACAAAGAAAAACCTATTGTAGAGACCGCACATGTGGGTTGCATAAGAATAAACCTAAGCATGTTTGTACTGTTTCTATTTGCTAATGCAGTATTTCTGTAAAGGAAGGCTTTCTCTGGAGCCATTCATTGTGTAAAGGCATGCTCTGCTTAACCTATTTTCTGCTGGCATAATATGCCTGTATGCTCGCCATTCACTGGGTATGTCCACAATAAATTCTGCACTTGCCCTGTCTGTAAACAGAAGGCAAAGGATCAAGAAGCTGGGAAAAACAAGGAGCATGTGGGCTCTGGTTGATGGAGGACAGAGACTTGTCAGTATAAGGCCTCATGCACACGGCTGTGTTTCGCGGCCGAGAGCGGTCCGTGGTAACACGGCCTGGATTCCTGTTGAGAGCAGGAGCGCACGGCTTCATTGGTTGCTATGATGCCGTTCGCTTCATGCCGCCGCTGCACTACAGTAATACACTCGTATAGTGTATTACTGTAGTGCAGCGGCGGTATGAAGCGCACGGCGTCATAGCAACCAATGAAGCCGTGCGCTCCTGCTCTCAACAGGAATCCAGGCCGTGTTACCACGGACCGCTCTCTGCTGCGGAACACGGCCGTGTGAATGAGGCCTTAGTAGAAGTTCATTCTGTTTGTTTTGGCATATAAATGTGGTGCCTAAGGATTATGTCCTGAGGAAGGCACCAGTTTGGTCTCGAAAACATGTAGGCTGAAACCATTTCATTAACCAAATACAAGACTCTGTCCTTCATCCAGCAGCGCCTGCATGTTCTTGGTTTTTCCAGCCTTCTGACATTTCGGTAATGGCTGCCTTGTTGCAAGTCTGCAGCCTTGGAGCGACCTTGAATTCTGCCCCCTTCTTCCGACCGCACATCCATGCCCTTTCCACCACCTGCTGCCTCCAACTCAACTTTCCTTAACTTTGAATCTGCGAAGATGCTTGTACATGCCCTCATCATCTCCCGCCTAGACTACTGCAAGACTCTCTCCTCTGTGGTCTTTCATCTAGCACTCTCCCACTCCTCCAAGCTATCCTCCACTCTGCTGCCCGACTAATCCACCTCTCACCCTGTTACTCCTCTGCCAATCCCTTCACTGGCTCCCCATTGCCCAGCGAATTTAGTTCAAAATACTAACAAATACATACAAGGCCGTCCACAACCTGTCCCCTCCCTTCATTTCTGAGCTACTTTCCCGATACATCCCCACGCGTAATCTCTGATCCTCGCAAAACCTTTTTCTCTCCTCTTATCTCTTCCCACAATCGCCACCAAGATTTCTCCTGTGCATCCCCCACACTGGAACTCGCTACCCCAACATATCAGACTCTCACCTACAGTGGAATCTTTCAAATGATACCTAAAAAGCTACCTCTTCAGATACGCCTACAACTAGTGACCCTGCTGCCTCTATACCGCCATGACCAACTTCACCCGCACCTACTGTGTCCTTCTCCCATACCATGTAGATTGTAAGCCCTCACGGGCAGGGCCCTCTCTCCTTCTGTACCAGTCTGTAACTCGTCTTGTTTATGCTCAGTGCAATTGTCTGTATTATGTATGTAAACCCCTTGTCATATGTACAGCACTATGGAATGAATGGCGCTTTAATAATAATAATAATAATAATAATAATAATAATATTATTATTTCCGAGGAAGAGCAGCCACTTGTTAAAACTACTCAACCTATTGTACGCAGTTGTGCCTATGATGCGCACATCTTGCCCGGGTGAGCAATTAGTTTCCTCAATAATCAGCTTTGTGCCGTGGTCCTTGAGGACAGAGGTCTGAGTCAGATCATGCGCTTACAGCACCACAGATGCCGCTTTTTAATTAGGTATCCACTTGGTGTCCATGCTGTTTGGATCAGAGAATTGCTTAGACCACATACACTTGTGTCCGTCTCTCGGCTATGAGATCTGTCATGTCTCTATCAGGTTTTAGCTTCTTCAAGTTTTAAACCTCTCCACTGTCTACAGGATAGGGGATTAGAGTCTGAGGAGTGGGTATCTGACTGCTGCGACCCTCAGGCTGGGTTCACACTTGAGCGTTTTACAGCACGTTCAAACGCGCTGTAAAACGCTCAACACATGAAAACCAATGCTTCCCTATGGCCCTGGTTCTCACTTGAGCGTTTTACAGAGCGTTTGAACGCGCTGAAAAACGCCCTACGCTCAAAGTTCTTGAGCTTCTTTGGCGCGTTTTGTCGCGAGTTTGCAGCCATAGGACACTGCTGTTAATCACACAAACGCGCGTAATACGCGCGTTGACTATGGACAAAAACGCGCGACACAAACGCGCGTTAAACGCGCATATCAAATATGCTCAGGTCTGAACCCAGCCTTAGTCTTGAGAAACTGGACTTCTGTTTCTCCCCATGTGAATAGAGCGGTGGTTAAGCAATGCACGCTGCCACTCCCGTTTATCTCGAAGAAGACACACAGCTATCTCCAGCAGTCCCACAGATATGAATGGAGCGGTAGAGCACATGCTAGACCACTGCACCAGACATAGAAACCCACAGAACGGACACATCCCCTATCCTGGGGAAAGGCCCTTCATTTTTAAAACTTGGTGCAACCACTTTGACACGAAACGTTGCTTGAAACAAAATACATTCCAGTATGAGCCCTTACTACTTAACTGCCTAGGAGTTATGAGCATTTACTATGTAAGGTTATGGATACAGTTAGGCAGATATTTCTTGATCCTGCACCTGGTTTCTGTGAGCTTACAGTAAGTATGGGATCAGCATCTTATTAGTGCTGAAATGATGAAGATGGCAATAAAGATTGCTCTTGTACATTTTGGTTAATTACTTATTTAGCAGGAACTCTTCTACAATGAGGATTTGTTATTTACTACCTATTCATGCACCAAAATATGGTGGCAGCATTACCTGAGAACTTGTTTTCATGCTTATCCTATGGTGATATTTCATTTAATATATGCCACACGTTCTGTTTTTTCTGCAGGCACAAGTTGTCCAAGCAGCGTGGTGCACAAAGTGCAGCTCGTCCTCCCTCTGTTTCCCAGGCCTGTGTGGGTGGAAACCCCTCTTCCAGCAATTCTTCCCTACAACCTTCTGCATCTTCCAAGCACAAACCGAACGATCGCCAAGAAAAGGCAGATAAACTGCAGAAAAAGGCCACAACTCCATTCCATCACCGACCATCTCCAACCCAGAGCGAACAATGCATGACACAGGAACAGTCTGTGCAGCAGCGCCAAGGAACAGAGCCTCCAGCTGAAACAGCCTCCACCACTACACCAAACAGGCAGTTCTCTAGTATAGCACCTGCAGGGGAGCTCGATCAACTATTGCCAGTACCCCCTGCTGATTCCCCGCATTCACCTGCCTCCCCAATGCCCCCTACTCTTAGTCCACAGCCCCCGCAACAAGAAGTTGAAATTCATGATCAAGAAGTGGCGGTCTCAAATCTTTATCCTAACGGTTTAGAAATGCAACCACTTGATGACAGGACGATAATGGCAGCTAGCCTTGGCCTGCCTATGATCACAGAAATGAGTGAGACCAGTTTGTATTGTGCTGGTCTTCCCCAGAATCGAGATGTTGAGGACAGCTGGCATGGTTACAAACTTCCAACTGCTGTCAGCCAAAACTTTCGTCCACCAGAAATCCAGGGAGAGTGGTACGAGGCCAAGCAGGAGGTGGGATCTGAGAGCACTGCACTTAAAAGGTACAATTGGGCTTTTCATTGGAAAAAGGGTTACATATCTGCTGATACTTAGCATCCATGTACTTTAAAAGGAAACTCTTGAGATGTCATATGAATCCCCGCTAATAGCTAAACCAAGAAGGACGTGAACGCACAGCACGCTGTCTCTTCTCGCTGCTGAAGACAGGCTCAGTAAGAAGTCTGTGAGCCCGTCTCCAATCCTTCTCAAGCAGCAAGGAGATAGAGCTCTGTGTGAGTGCTTCTATCTCATTTTAGCAGTTGGAGGAAGTATCACCACCACCACCAGTCAAAACCTTTTAAATTTTGCTATGACATATCAAAAGTTTTTTTTTTTTTTTTTTAAGGTGCAATTTAAGGTGGCCAAGGACCTTCAATAGCTGTTGACCAACATCTGCCATAGCCTCTCACCCTGATGTACCAGTTACACCAGTGTTAGATTGTCAGTGGGTTTGGCTGACGTTCACTTACTGTGTATGGCCTTTTCAGACACTGAAGACAACATATTGAATGTGGATATTCATCACAAGCTGAATATTTGACTTTTTCTTACTGTCGCACTTTATTTTGACCGTTACAGGCTTCTGTCTCAGCCCAACAGACGCTTCAAAGTCTTGGATGAGAAGCGTCAGGTTGTATCAGACCTCAGTTATGTGGACCAGCTACCCCTACATCCAAGTGAAGGCTTCGGGGACTCCACTGATCCTTATACTTTTGAGGATGGAGATATTAAGTACAGTTTTACCACCGCAAACAAAAAATGCAAGATGGTAGCAGAACTTGATCGTTCTCGGAAACAAAAGGTTATATTTTTTTCTCCTAAGCCTGTAATAATTAGTTTTATTATGTGCTGTACTCATGCTTGTGAGGTCCAGACGTCAGCTGCCAGGTGAACTTCCGGACTCCATCATTAAAGGGGTTGCCCGGGCCTTTTCTGTTGATGACCTATCCTCAGGATAGGTTATCGATACCAGATCAGCGGGGGGCGGCTCCTAGCACCCCCGCTGATCAGCTGTATGGGGAAACAGTGCACGCAGTGTGCACGTGCTGTCTCTTTTCCTGCTCTCCGCTGTATGTCTATGGAACAGCAACAGTGAACAAGAAGAAAGAAGGGAGACAGCACGTGCGCAATGCCTGCGCCATCTTCCCGTACAGCTGATCGTCGGGGTGCTGAATGCCAGACGCTTGCCGATCTGATATTGATGACCTATCCTGAGGATAGGTCATCAATAGAAAAGGCCCATTCAACCTGTTTAATGTGGCAACCATGCCTGTTATTTCTATGGGAGGCAATAGATTAATAGCGCCCAGATATCTATTCTGTTAATTTTTACTGTCATACAGAACTTTTAGGCCAGGTTCACACTTCATTTATTGTTTGGTTGCTAAATAAGTTTTCTCGCCCATATTCATTGGGGGACACAGAAACCGTGGGTATAGCTATGTCCTCTAGGAGGCGTTGACACTAGATAAAGCTGTTAGCTCCTCCCCTGGCAGCTATACCCCCTCCAGCCTGGAGAGAGAGCTTCAGTTTTTTCTAGTGTCAATAGGAGGCAAGACCTCCCTGCTCTGCAGGGATCTCCTGAAGATTTTTTATTTTAGTTTTATTTTTTTCCTTCTTTTTCAGATGGGAAAACAGTGGACGCCTCGCCTCCCTGTTCTCCCGGGGTCGAGTTGCGCCAGTGCCGATCACCCGCACTGCTGCCTTCCCCACAGAAGACAAGGTGGACCAGGGCAGCCTCACTCCCCTGCATTCCGCCAGCCAAGGGGTCACCTATCCAAGCCCCCCTTTTCCAGCGTCCTGCCACTACGGTGCCAGTAGCTGAAGGGGTGACCCTGCTGGACCAGAGGAGGGGTGAAGATGGCGGCAAGACAGGTGAGATGAGGTGAGTACACGGGACTAGGTGAGTATTAACCCCCTCCCTCCCTTCCTCTCCCCTGGGGTTTTTCTGGCATAGTTTTTCCCCTGCCCTCAGGGTTAACTAGGGGGACACAGCAGGCAATACAGCTCTCATAGCTGTGTGGGTAAATGCATTGCCTCTGATGTGAAAGGTCGTGAGTTCGAATCCCAGGAGAAATTTTTTGCCAGGGGCCATTATTATCAAGACCCCTATAACAGTCCCTCTCACTCCCCCCTAGGCCGGTAGACGATTAATAAGGGGTTAATGTGGTTAAAGGCGGAATAGGGCGAGATGGCGCTGCAAGGTGCAGTGTACACATCAGTGGGACGGAGAGGAACGCACGGCTTCCGCTACCGCTCCCCAGCTCCATATTCCGACCCTGTCTGGACTGGAGCGGGTGCCGCTCCGACAGGGTTAATGAAAGTAAAACAATCGCGGACGCCTCGTGCGCCGCTTATTTCACCACCACGACTCCGGGTAGTCTTTCCTCATGGGGGACTCAACCAATTGGCGGGGGAATCCCTGCTGCATCCCCCCCCAGTAGTACCGGCAGTGTCTGTTCCCCCCCCCGGGGGCGCTCTAGGTGCTGGCACTTCTTCCCTGGGCTGTCCGGCAGTTTTCCGGGCGGGTAATTCTCCCGTCTAGCTGTTCCCCTCCCCCAGAGCCAGCTGAGCACCGCCCCTGCTCTCATTTAACCCTTTCTGGCCAGCCACTTCATTCGGCTGGCCCGGGGTCTTACAGTAAAATCGGCCGTGCACCGCTGGTGTTCAGACCGCTCCTTTCTCTGCCCGACCCGCTTTAACGCCCCAGTGAGTCCGGCCGGTCTGTTAACGGCCGGCGCAGCATGGAGGATTTAACCCCTTCTTGCCTTTGGGGGCGGGCGGCGGCAACGCTCTGAAAAGCCGTGCAGCGCCTTGCTTGCGCCGCAGCCTTCGTCCCCATTCACCTGCTGAGCCGGTCTGAGACTGCCTTAAGGGGAACTCGCATAGTTCCCTTCATTACCATTCTTGGGCTGGCACCTATCTGGGGCTCTTTCCTGGGTACACTGTACATGAGTGGAGGATTTAACCCCTTCCTGCCTCTTGTCATTGAGGCCTTCTTCCTAGTTTTAAATAATAATAAAGGAAATGTGCGTCCATACAGTTCACCCTCCACAGCCGCAGGGCCACCCCGGTCTGTGTGGTCCCACACTGGGCCCGTGCCCTGTCTCTGGTAGAGGGGGAACTCGCATAGTTCCCAATTGCCCTCCGGGGCCGTTTGGTTGATAATTCTCCACCTGTTCAATACAGCGGAGAACCTCTGGAATTCCCAATCCACCCTCCGGGGTCGTTTGGTTGATAATTCTCCACCTTCATAAATCACGTGGAGGACAGCTGAAGTATTCCAAACCCACCCTCTGGGTCGTTTGGTTGATAGTTCTCCATCTGCGCAATTCAGTGAAGGATCTCCGCAGGTTCCCAATCCGTCCTTCGGGGCCTGTTTGGTTGATAATTCTCCACCGGCGCCATACAGTGGGGAACCTCTGGAATTCCCAATCCGCCCTCCGGGGCCGTTTGGTTGACAATTCTCCACCAGCATATTTAATAAGGGACCTCTGACATTCCCAGTCCACCCTCCTGGGTCGTTTAGTTGATAATTCCCCACCTGCGCAACTCCAGTGGGAGACATCTGGAACTTCCCAATCTGCCCTCCCGGGTCGTTTGGTTGATGATTCTCAACCGGCGCAATTTTATACAGGACCTCTGTTCCCATTCCACTCCCTGGGGAGTTTGGTTGCTAAGCCTCCACCTACGCAGTCCGCATCTGCCAGGGGCGAGGTTTTGAGGGGCAGACCTGTGTGCTGGCGGTCCACAGCAGGTCATCTTCTCGGATACCTCCACACCCCCTCCCTTTCTCTCCGGGTCACGCTCTGGTGCACCCTCTCTCACAGGAGCTGGTCGCCCGGAATCACTGATTCAGACCCTGGCTTGAATCCGAAGCAATCTCCTGATTGCGTCTACGGTGGCCAGCAGCACTTGTCGTAGGCATTACCCCCTTCTTAGGCGGAGTAATTGCACTACTTTGGGATACAGTACTGACCTTATACATTGTTCCCTGTCATAGGTGGACTAAGTGAGGTAACGCTGATTTCAGTGCCGGACATATACATTCCCCCTTCTGTAGGTGGCGGAATTGCTTCTCCGCTGGGTTCAGTACCTGCCGTATTTCATTAGCTCCTTCCACGAGTGGCGGGTTGACATTATCACCGGTTACAATGTGTACTGTGCGCTTTACCCCCACCTTAGTTAGGTGCTAATTGCACTCTCACAGGGTACAGGACTTGCCATATGCACTAGTTCTCGCCGTGGGCATTAACCCCCCTTCTTAGGTGGGGTATTTTCTTTACCACTGGCTTCAGTACCCCGTACGCATTCCACCTTACATAGGTAGGGTAATTGCACTACCATTGGATACGGTCCAAATGTCGCGCTATCCTCCCATAGGCGGAGTGTTGCACATCACGGTGCTTCCTGCCTGCATTACCCCCCTTTCGCAAGTGATCAATTAGCGGGGGAATAACTGAATATCTTCTAATACGGCAGTTCAACAGTCGGTACTCGTCGGTGCCCGGTACTTTTACTCTGGTGCTATATGAGGCCGCCAGTGGATACGGTGGCTATTCTCATTGTGTTCTTTGGTGCTGGTTTTGGCCATGATTATAACTCCTCTGACTTCTCAGGGGGTTTACTAGCAACACTTGTGTCCTAGAGACTCCCATCTCCATGGGTCTTCATTGTTCCAGTTGGTCATGATATTGTCCGCATTAGTAGTAGTGCGTACACCATTGTACATATATGTTGTGTACGTTCCAGCGAGTCGAATGCTCACTGACTGTATTCTCTATCCACCACTCCTCCTTCTCGCTCTACTTCAACTGGGGCATTATGGTACGTGGCTTCTACGGACAGGCGAGCACTGGCTATTACTGTGGGTGCGGTATTGCATACCACTACATACTTGAGTTCTGTCTGTTCAGTTTTTTGTCAGTGATGGACTCTTCTGCATCTGAAATCCTTGGCTACTTCTGTATAGCGCCAGTCTTTCGGGAAATGGGCTTGGACCTAGCTTATTCTTCCCCTGTCCCTTTCCTCCTCTGGATTATGATTCATAAACACCCCGCATGCCTTGGTAGTTTATATGTTACTACCTTCCCTCATCTGCATCTGCACGGGGTATTCTTTTGGTGGCCTTCCATTCCAGGCACGCTCCGGTTCCGACTGGTGGGCTGTGGCGCCCTCCACATTCCTCCTTCTATGGGGACTCCTTCCATTGGTCTGGGTGTACTAACAGTATCCACACGAAAGCTCTCCACCTTCTCTCCCAAGCAGGAGTTCTGAAGACATACGACATGGATGCCCTGACATCTCCTTGGCGGGAGTTCTCCCTCCTTACGTGTTTCTTCTCTCCTACCCAGGGTTCTGCGGAGGATTAGATGGAGGGAATTCCGACAAATTCTAGTCGCTCCGGATTGGCCACTTAGGGACGACCTTCTTTTAGGTTCCGGTCTTACATCGGCAGTTAGGGTCTTGGTTGACGGCGTGGCTTCCCCTGGTGCCCATGGTAACCTTCCTTCAGGGAGTGGCACGTATGATTCCTCTGTACCGTCCTTTCCCGCCTTGGGATCTGAATGTCGTTCTCTCAGAGTTCCAGTCTTCTCCCTTTGAGCCCTTGGGGAGATATCTCTCCGACTCCTGTCCTAGAAGGTAGTTTTTTCTTGTGGCTCTCACATTCATCAGACGGGTGTTTCGAGTTGGCGGCGCTCTCTTGCAGAGAACCCTTCCGGGGTCTTCACAAGGATAAGGCGTTTCTCCGGCCCATTCCTTTTTTTCTCCCGAAGGTGGTCGCTTTCTTCCACATCATTGTAAAGATTGTCCTTCCTTCCCTGTCCCTCTCCTTCACTCCTTAGGGCAGGGAGTTATGTCATTATTGGCAGCCTCCAGTCCCTTCCGGTGTACGGAACCCCTTTTTTTGTCACCCGGAGGTTCCACGAAAAGGAATGGCGGCCTCTGAGGTGGCAATTGCACGATGGATTCGGTCTGCTGATGCTGTACCTTTCCGCACCGGTGCGGGGTTCCGCCCTTAGATGGCACGGCTCGCTCCATTGAGCGGTGGACGCTTCCTGGGCTCTGAGGCATCGCGCCTCGGGTGCTCAGTTGTGTAACGCGGCTACCGGTCCTCCTTACACACGTTCACAAGTTTTTTCCAGGTGCATTCTTGTGCATCGGCGGCCGCTGCTTAGCCTGCAAGGTCTTGCAGGCGGCGGTTTCTTAGCTGCCAGCAGGGATGCTTGCTTCCATGGGTCTGTGGTTTTTCCCTCCCCTGTGGACTGCTCTTGAACGTCCCACGGTTTCTGTGTCCCCCAATGAATATGGGCGAGAAAAGGAGATTTTTGTACCAGTAAAATCTCTTTCTCGCTCTTCATTGGGGGACACAGCACCCACCCAGTATTGTCGTTCGGCCACTGTGTGGCAGTTGCTGGTTAGAACCCTGTTGGGTCTTTTGGCATGATTGGTGTTCCATGTTTTTTCGTTGGTTTACTTGCTTCTCCTACTGCTTCTCACAAACTGAAGCTCTCTCTCCAGGCTGGAGGGGGTATAGCTGCCAGGGGAGGAGCTAACAGCTTTTACTAGTGTCAATGCCTCCTAGAGGACATAGCTATACCCACGGTCTCTGTGTCCCCCAATGAAGAGCGAGAAAGAGATTTTACTGGTAAGTTATACAAAAATCTCCTTTTTTTTTCTTTAGGCAAAATTGAGCTCAGCTGAAACATTGGCGACTGGGTCACTAGAACATAGCCTAGTACTAATATTGGTAATTATTTTATGTTTTTTTCAGTCTGATGAGGGGTTTGAGAAAGATGCATCACCTACAGAACATCCTGCACCAGTGCCTGATGGGAAAGATGCCATGTCAATTTTTAGCCCCATGTCAAAGTCAGGTAGATATCCTCCCAGTAAATAAATTGTATTTTCATCATTGAATGTATTTGTGCTCAGCCTGGAAAAACTAGGCAGTTATAGTCTTTATCATACTTTCTCCCTCTTATTTTATTACTTTTAGTGGCTGTATAGAAAATGTTTAAAATCTCTCTCTTTCTTTGGCAATTCCATTACAGACCCACGGCAGGACCGTGGGATGGCAGCTAGCCTCACACAGGTCACTGATCTGGCTCCTTCTCTCAATGACCTGGACAATATATTTGATAATTCTGAAGATGAGGACCTGGTATGTTTTTAAGGCTTTATTAAGAAAATTACAATGTGTTTTGCGTTTAATGTACATTGCATCCAGTTGAAATTCTTTAGCAGTGACAGCTGGGAATTAAAACTGCATCTGGTATCTCATATGGCACAAACCTTTTAAAAGTTGTCTGTCAGCAGTTCTGAACTTGTAAAACTGTTGACAACACTTGTTAGGGGCTTGTTAGTACTAACATACGTCTTGTGGAGCTTTTCTTGAACAGGAAAAGCGTGAAGATGAACGGTTATTCTTCCAGATGCCGCTTCTGCAAGTGCATTGGAGGCTGAGCTTCATTGGAAACTACACGCTGAGTGACAGCTATGGTGGTGTCCTGGTTGGGTGCTGCAGATGTTACTCACAACAGAAGGAAGGGACTGTAAAGCAGCTCATTGCAAAGAGCACTTCACGGCCTGCCCCCTGGGCACTTGCAGGAGCAGAACCTGGCAGAAATAAAACTTTATGCACTCTGCTGAGTTTGCTGGTGAAAGCCATAGCTAGCAGTAAATGTACTATTACATGGTAGGCATTCTGGTGAAGTCTGCCAGAGCTGGAGCCACAGTTACAAGTGAGTTATAGAGGGGATTCCCTATGAAAATGGCACCTGACGATAGCAAGGTCATTAAGGTGCTGAAATATTTATTGGACAGCAATAGAAATGTATGTAAAACTTTTAAAACTAGAAGAGAATCTCCAAAAAACAAAACAAAACAAAAAACTGTTGTGGACTGACCAGATTTAACCACCTGCTGGCTAGTGCATACTACAGCTACAGATCTGCCCACTATGATCCAGTGGTATAAAGCTATACAAATAACCATAATGGATAGGTGGACACAGGTTTTTAGGTTTTTGAGTGGCACTTTGTGCTATAATATTTCAAATCCCCCCCCCCCATTTTTCTCCTGATATCACCAAAAATAAAATACAAGTATTAAAATTACATAAAAATTAAAGCTCCATGTGTCATGAAAAACTTTTTAAGTAACTGAACAAGGTTAAAAAAAAAAATTATAGCTCTTGGAATGAGTTTGTGAAAAGGAAAAGAAATATATAAGAACACAATTCATTAGTCATTTCATCCAAACCTTTTTTTTTTCTTTTGTTTTAAAAGGCGGGATCACCAGGCGCTCGTGCAATGAAAGTTCCCTTGGGCGGATCAGAAGAGCGTAATGTTGGCAAAGATGGCAGAGCAACGGTTCCCTACTTACCAAGTGAGTGTTAACATCTGCACATAGTGACTTTGCAGGGTCTTTGTAGGTTAGAAGGCCACAATGTATGTTATGTATTTTCTTTTAATGCTGGGCATTTAAGTTAAGGTGATATGATGTGTGTCCCTTCCAACCATGCTGACAGCTATTCTGAAACAGATGCAGCATTCGGTGGTACAGCCCTCTTGTTAATTTTGGCCTTCACCACATTGGGACATAAAAGCAGAGAGATTGATTTATTGTGTTGCATTGCGTTGCTCCAATGTTTAGATGGATTTAATGCAGTGTTTTGGTTTTGCAGAACCTAAGGTCATATGACAACGTTACAACCATATGGTATCTTGTCCTTGCCATCAACCACTGCTAAGCCTTGCTTTTACTCCCTACCCTAATATGTATTGCTTTTTACTTCCTTCAGCAACAGCTGATCTGCAGAGGATGTTTCCCACACCACCTTCCCTGGAGCAACATCCTGCTTTTTCCCCCATCATGATGTACAAGGACACCATAGGCTCAGACACTGCAACAACTCTCAGTATGATGGAAAGTCCAATGGTCAATTTGGCCTCCATGCAACATGTAGAGTTCAAAATGGAAATTGAAGAAGGCCTATGCAGTCCCAAGCCCGAGGAGATCAAGGTATACATGCCATCCCTAGACCTATTAAATTTGGTGGTGTGGGGTTACAGTTGTGCAGTATTGTGTGAATGACATCTATAACCACTACGTCATCACGTTAAAACTTTATATCTCTATTCAATCAAACATTTGATTTGTAACTGTTCATTGGATGTCAGAGCTTTTTTTCTCTCTAATTTTCAAAATTTCTCTTTCAAAGTCAATACATAGATTTTTTGTTTCTCTATGACATGGACTGCAGTTAGGTCAACACTAGTGTGAAAGACTGCAGAAATTGAAGGGTTAACTGTTGGGATTGGATCCACCTCTGATCCTGGCTGTAGAGCAAAAGGCTACTGTTACAGTTCGCAAAAAGAGACCCAGATTAGTTCTGTGTAATGCATTTATTGACTATCTGAATAGGAATAAAGGTTGCATCAGTCACATTACCCTCATATACAGTGACCACCTATGTGGCATTCAGGTACCACCCAGGTATTTAACAAGTGAATAATAATTTAAGGAAGTCTATCAGTGGCTTTAACTATTCTAAACTGCTGACAGCTGTAGCTTAGGGGTGGGAAGAGCAGTACAAACATACCTTTTGTGGAGCTTTTATTATTGGGAGTAGTGAAAATATGAGATCATATTCTTCTCCTTAAAGAGGATCTTTCACCTGGATATCTATAATCTAATTATTATCCTACCTTCTAGTGCGGCCCCCAGTGATGTCTTGGCCCTTCCCACCCCCCCTCCCAAAGAACCCCCCCCCGTTCGTCTGCTGTGGTCCCCGTATCTTTTAGTGCCTCATATGCTAATGAGGCGACTCTGTTATACTAGGCGTGGACTTGTATTTTTTCCTGGGCGTGGTTATCTTCTCCCTGGCTGTGAGCCCATCCAATCAGAGCGCCCCGCTCTTAGCCAGGGAGAAGGAGCTGCAATTCTCGCAAGAACTTGATCTCCCTGGCTAAGAGCGGGCGCTCTGATTGGATGTGCTCGCAGCCAGGGAGAAGATAACCGCGCCCAGGAGAAATAAAAGTCCACGCCTAGTATAACTGAGTCGCCTCATTAGCATATGAGGCGCCAAAAGATGCGGGGACCACAGCGGACGAAGAGGGGGTTCTTTAGGGGAAAAAAAATAAAAAGTGCCAAGACATCACTGGGGGCCGCACTAGAAGGTAGGATAATAATTAGATTAAGGATATCCAGGTGAAAGGTGCTCTTTAATGGGGTTGTCTCACTTCAAATGGCATTTATCATGTAGATAAAGGCACTTACTAATGTATTTTAATTGTCCACGTTGCCTCCTTTGCTGGCTGGGTGCATTTTTCCAGCAGTGGAGGTTGTGCTTGCATACTATAAGAAAAAGCGCCAGCCTCTCTGGTGGGCGGGAACGTGGGCACACACATAGACATGCATGTATAGCAACATCCTGGTATTAAGCCTCCTGTCCGTCCTTGCATATGAACAACTGTTCCATTTTCTTCTTGTCTCTTGTGCTCTTTTTGTATCTAATTCTAGTAGTGTACAGAATAGAAGACTATTTAACTAGACACTTCTGGGTGATACCTGTCTAAGCTTTGTTGTAAAATAAGTTTTTAGTTTTTCTCATTAAACTGTAAAATATAACAAAATATATTGTGAATGGCAAAGTACTTATATATCGATTTGGTGGTCTTGCGAGACCTGGTTTATTGCACATCTACTAATAGAGCTTTGTTTTCCTATAGGACTTTTCCTTTGTGTACAGAGTCCCTTCCTATCAACCCTTCCTGGGTACCTCAATGTTTGCACCACTTAAATCATTGCCCAGTCAGTGCCTGCTGTCCTTAAAAATACCAGACGCCTGCATTTACAGACCCTCCTGGGCTGCCCCTCCAAAAATTCAACACCTTGCTTTACCACCTGCTGCTCCTTTTAACAGAGATGGCTATATGTGAGTACTGTTAAAGCAGAAAGCTTGACTATTCAATTGTTTCATTGTGTAGTTTAGAAATTATGCCTAAAGGGCATTAATGTGTTATTCTGCATTTACCCTCATTTACAGGAATGTGCCAAGTGAAGGGAGTTTGACAGACCAAGATTACCTGCAGCTCAACACTCCACAGACCAATACCCCTCTTGCTCCTTGCAGCACAGCTCCACCCAGCAATGGAGGAACTGGTGGCGTCTTGCCTTCTCCAGCTACTCCCAGGTTTTCTGTTCCCACTCCTCGCACACCAAGAACTCCTAGAACTCCAAAAGGTGCTGGAGGCGCTAGTGGGCAAGGTTCAGTGAAGTACGATAGCACAGACCTCTGTTCTCCAGCTTCTACTCCATCTACAACAAGGCCATTGAGCTCTGTTGAGCCAGCCAGCAGTCATCCCGCTCCCGAGGCCCACAGCCTTTATGTTACTCTACTTCTCTCTGACTCTGTTCTAAACATTTTCAAGGACAGGAATTTTGATAGCTGTTGCATATGTGCCTGCAATCTGAACATCAAAGGATCTGATGTAGGCCTCTACATCCCAGACTCTTCAAATGAAGACCAGTACCGTTGCACCTGTGGTTTTAGTGCCATTGTTAACCGTAGACTTGGTTACCACTCTGGCCTATTTATAGAGGATGAGATGGACATATTTGGCCGATCTTCTTACATAGGGCAGGCAGTGGAAAGAAGACTGAACATGACAGAGGCAGCGCAAAGAAGTGAGGATCCTCCTCCACCTGCCCTTCTTTTGCTTCTGCAGAGTCAATGCACTAGGCCTTTCACTAATACCGGAGGAATCTGGGATCTTTCCTGTAACGAATCAGAATATTTTTTGGAAGGACCAACTACTAACGTAGACCGAGTGAGGGTAGACAGTTCGGATGCTTGGCCAGAGTGCTTAAATGCACTAGAGCAGGGAAGACAGTATGTGGATAACCCAACTGGAGGAAGAGTTGACGAATCTCTGGTCAGAAGTGCTACCTTCCACCTTTGGCCACACAACAATGGTGAGAATTCTATCTTTATGCTGAGGGCACTGAAGGCTGCAGTT
Organism: Bufo bufo; assembly: GCF_905171765.1. NCBI lineage: Eukaryota > Metazoa > Chordata > Amphibia > Anura > Bufonidae > Bufo > Bufo bufo. Next base: position 286,360,361 of record NC_053390.1, on the reverse strand, counting down.
GTGTATTTTGATGTATGTATGTAACATATGACATTCCCTGCTCCCCGTCTGTTAGAGTATTAATCTCTTCATACGGTCTGTCATTCCTCTCCATTAAAAAGTGACTTTTCTACCAGTGTGAAACATTTATAGGAATATAATTGCAGTTCTGAAGGTTAGAATGTCACTGGGTATGGTCCACTTGTAGTTTTGTGCAACTTGTGATATGTCTCAAGGGTGATGCTTGTTCATAGGGGGCTGACCTCATCTAGTGAAATCCAGGCACTCTTACTTGCCCTTCCCTAGTAGTTTTTGCAGATGCACTCATGGTCTGATCAGTAATCTAGAAAAGGGATCTTGACAAACAAGTATGTCTGCTCAAGGAGGTATGCTTTCCAAATCCGCCCCCCCCCCACTATAATTGTTCAGCCCATATGGATACATTTTTGTCGGCGGCACATCCCTGTTTATGCATTAATGACGGCTTATCCAACAAGCATTTTGCTTGTTTGCTGCGTAATCGCCAGAACATTTGCATGGGGGCAAGCATTGGGAACAAGCATTCATTTGATGTAAATGGGTCTTTAGAGGGAATCTGTCACCGGGATTTTGGGTATAGAGCTGAGGACATGGGTTGCTAGATGGCCGCTAGCACATCCGCAATACCCAGTCCCCATAGCTCTGTGTGCTTTTATTGTGTAAAAAAAACGATTTGATACATATGCAAATTACCCTGAGATGAGTCGGAGCTTGAAAATATGACTCTTCTCTGGTCACACAAGTAAGATATGACTCTTTTATGTTAAGTTGCATATGTATCAAATCGGGTTTTTTACACAATAAAAGCACACAGAGCTATGGGGACTGGATATTGCGGATGTGCTAGTGGCCATCTAGCAACCCATGTCTTCAGCTCTATACCCAAAATCCCGGTGACCGGTTCCCTTTAAGTGATATTTTTGATGCCTTCAAGCCTCTATCATGTGACGAACCTGCATGAAGAACAGGTCACACTTCAGCATCAGTTCTCTTTATTTGAGTTGCCCATATTTTGGGCAAACTGATGGATTTTGGCAGTGTCAGCTGACCATCAGGGTAAAGATTCTGACATGATGGTTTTCATCATGTCTGATCCTTTGTTCCTGTTACTCTGCTGTTAGGCGTCTGGCATTAAAAATTCATGTATAATTGGGCACTCGGAGTGCGGCAGTGTTGATCTGACCATTTTTCAAAATGTATACGGGCAGCTTTATTGTCCGCGATTTAAATAACATTCTGTTCAGAGGGCGAATTCTGATATAGGTCGTAGAACCTCATATGGGCTTGCAATGAATTTGCACTACTTCTACACAGCAGTGGATGCTATTGGTGCCCCCTCTCTTTTTTACACAGGCAGCCTGTGCGACTCATCCCCTGCATTATTTATAACTCTGCTATACATGGGATTTGACAAAGGGTGTTAATTATTTTGCAAAAGTTTCTATGGGATAGCATAAACTGTAGTTATTACATTTTTCCTTTGGTTGTCTTGAAGAGACAATACCTTTTTGTCTTCATTAATTTTTTTTTTTTTTTTTTTAACGGTTCATTTTTTTTTTTTTAGTGCTTGATGTCAGCATGCTACCATCTCAGGATGTGGTACGCATGCTACTATCCCTACAGCCATTCTTGCAGGATGCCATCCAGAAGAAAAGGACAGGACGGACCTGGGAGAACATACAGCATGTGCAAGGTCCTCTGACGTGGCAGCAATTTCATAAGATGGCTGGACGTGGATCCTATGGTATGATGATCATATCTCATGTCTTGTTGCAAGATTTTTAACCCATTCATGCCCCTGTATGTCTGCAGTTTGCAAAGGGTGTATGAAACAGGCCTCTGGGCTGAGCCTACTCAATGTGCTGTGGTTGATGACTGTGTAATACAGCCGACACCTCACTGTAATGACTAGGGTCGGAGATAACTGATGCTGTTCATGGAGCTCCTGAGATGCACTGGTCAGCAGTGATGGCCAGTTCGCAGTGTTCGCCTGCGAACACATGCGATCTGCCATCTTAACTGACAAGTCCGGTGAGGCACAGGTAAGTCCTTACCTGTGCCTGTGCGCAAGCCGGTCTGAAAAATGAAATGCAGTCTCCGGGAGCAGGCAGTTTCGGCTCCCACTGTCCTTTGATCAAAACCCCCAAAGCCAAATCGTGGGATTCCCATCGGGTCCTTTGGCAGCCTGGTGACTTGTGAATGGTCTGCCATAGTAAACTGTCTTTTAACAGGCAGTCAGTGATGCCAGCAATCAGAGGATCACATGTTTGAGTCCCCTCAGGGAATTAAAAATGTAAGTTAAAAACAAATTACTTAAAATATATAAACACAAATATATCAGGACTAGTAATATCAGGACTAGTCATAGTATTCAGTATATTGGGCAGACTAGATGGGCCAAATGGTTCTTATCTGCCGACACATTCTATGTTTCTATGTTAACGTACCATCTTTTTAGTTTTTTTCAGGCAGTTTCTTTATAGTCAAAAGATTCATTTAGTTCAGTTTGTAAGTACTTCAAGCTCTTAATTCCTGCAGCTGATTTTTTAAAGTATTTTTTATTGTGCAAAAGTAGTAGTAGTAGCAGATAAACGACCATACATATTTGGTATTGCTTAGGGGTGCACCGAAATGAAAATTCTGGTCCGAAACCGAAAATTCAGGATGCCCTTGACCGAAACCCGAAACCGAAACTGCCTTTTTGCCCAAATACTTTTAACCACCTCAGCCCCCAGTGCTTAAACACCCTGAAAGACCAGGCCACTTTTTACACTTCTGACCTACACTACTTTCACCATTTATTGCTCGGTCATGCAACTTACCACCCAAATGAATTTTACCTCCTTTTCTTCTCACTAATAGAGCTTTCATTTGGTGGTATTTCATTGCTGCTGACATTTTAACTTTTTTTGTTATTAATCGAAATTTAACGATTTTTTTGCAAAAAAAATGACATTTTTCACTTTCAGTTGTAAAATTTTGCAAAAAAAAAACGACATCCATATATAAATTTTGCTCTAAATTTATTGTTCTACATGTCTTTGATAAAAAAAAAATGTTTGGGTAAAAAAAAAATGGTTTGGGTAAAAGTTATAGCGTTTACAAACTATGGTACAAAAATGTGAATTTCCGCTTTTTGAAGCAGCTCTGACTTTCTGAGCACCTGTCATGATTCCTGAGGTTCTACAATGCCCAGAAAGTACAAACACCCCACAAATGACCCCATTTCGGAAAGTACACACCCTAAGGTATTCGCTGATGGGCATAGTGAGTTCATAGAACTTTTTATTTTTTGTCACAAGTTAGCGGAAAATGATGATTTTTTTTTTTTTTTCTTACAAAGTCTCATATTCCACTAACTTGTGACAAAAAATAAAAACTTCTATGAACTCACTATGCCCATCACGAAATACCTTGGGGTCTCTTCTTTCCAAAATGGGGTCACTTGTGGGGTAGTTATACTGCCCTGGCATTCTAGGGGCCCAAATGTGTGGTAAGGAGTTTGAAATCAAATTAGGGGTGCACCGAAATTTCGGCAGCCGAAAATATCGGCAGAAAATGCACCTAATCCACTTCGGCCGATATTGTTACATATCGGCCGAAAATATGGGGTGTGGGATTTGTCACCCACCATCTGCGGGCGGGCGCCGGGCGGGCGGTTTACTTTGTCACTGCATCTTAATTTTACCTTACAATCGTGAGGCTCCAGTAACTAACAACTCTGCAGGCAGAGCGGAGGGCGGCGTAACGTCACTTACTCACGTGACGCGCCTGCTCCGCCTCCTTCATTCATAAAGTGGGCGGAGCAGGTGCGTCACGTGAGTAAGTGACGTTACGCCGCCCTCCGCTCTGCCTGCAGAGTTGTTAGTTACTGGAGCCTCACGATTGTAAGGTAAAATTAAGATGCAGTGAGTGATGCTGTGAGCAGCAGGGCCGGGGCTGTTATGGGTAGGGGGATCGGTCTATGGCACTGCTATGGGGAGGGGGGATCTGTGCACTGCTATGGGGAGGGGGGATCTGTGCACTGTTATGGGGAAAGGGATCTGTGCACTGTTATGGGGAAAGGGATCTGTGCACTGTTATGGGGAAAGGGATCTGTGCACTGTTATGCCCATAACAGTGCACATATCCCCCCCTCCATAACAGAGCCACCCACAGATCCCCCTCTCCATAACAGCGCCACCCACAGATCCCCCTCTCCATAACAGCGCCACCCACAGATCCCCCTCTCCATAACAATGCCACCCACAGATCCCCCTCTCCATAACAGCGCCACCCACAGATCCCCCTCTCCATAACAGCGCCACCCACAGATCCCCCTCTCCATAACAGCGCCACCCACAGATCCCCCTCTCCATAACAGCGCCACCCACAGATCCCCCTCTCCATAGCGCCACCCACAGATCCCCCTTTCCATAGCGCCACCCACAGATCCCCCTCTCCATAACAGCGCCACCCACAGATCCCCCTCTCCATAACAGCGCCACCCACAGATCCCCCTCTCCATAGCGCCACCCACAGATCCCCCTTTCCATAGCGCCACCCACAGATCCCCCTCTCCATAACAGCGCCACCCACAGATCCCCCTCTCCATAACAGCGCCACCCACAGATGAATTTCATTCATGAAAAAGAATTATTAATAAAATCATTAAAAAAAAAGTATTTTAAAAGTATTTGGGCAAAAAGGCAGTTTCGGTTTCGGTTTTCGGTCAAGGGCATCCTGAATTTTCGGTTTCGGTTTCGGACCAGAATTTTCATTTCGGTGCACCCCTAAATCAAATTCTGTAAAAAATGACCTGTGAAATCCGAAAGGTGCTCTTTGGAATATGGGCCCCTTTGCCCACCTAGGCTGCAAAAAAGTGTCACACATCTGGTATCTCCGTACTCAGAAGAAGGTGGGGAATGTGTTTTGGGGTGTCATTTTATATATACCCATGCTGGGTGAGAGAAATATCTTGGTCAAATGCCAACTTTGTATAAAAAAATGGGAAAAGTTGTCTTTTGCCAAGATATTTCTCTCACCCAGCATGGGTATATGTAAAATGACACCCCAAAACACATTCCCCAACTTCTCCTGAGTACGGAGATACCAGATGTGTGACACTTTTTTGCAGCCTAGGTGGGCAAAGGGGCCCATATTCCAAAGAGCACCTTTCGGATTTCACAGGTCATTTTTTACAGAATTTGATTTCAAACTCCTTACCACACATTTGGGCCCCTAGAATGCCAGGGCAGTATAACTACCCCACAAGTGACCCCATTTTGGAAAGAAGAGACCCCAAGGTATTCGCTGATGGGCATAGTGAGTTCATGGAAGTTTTTATTTTTTGTCACAAGTTAGTGGAATATGAGACTTTGTATGAAAAAAAAAAAAAAAAAATCAGCATTTTCCACTAACTTGTGACAAAAAATAAAAAATTCTAGGAACTCGCCATGCCCCTCACGGAATACCTTGGGGTGTCTTCTTTCCAAAATGGGGTCACTTGTGGGGTAGTTATACTGTCCTGGCATTTTCCAGGGGCCCTAATGTGTGGTAAGTAGGTAAATGACCTGTGAAATCCTAAAGGTGCTCTTTGGAATATGGGCCCCTTTGCCCACCTAGGCTGCAAAAAAGTGTCACACATGTGGTATCGCCGTATTCAGGAGAAGTTGGGGAATGTGTTTTGGGGTGTCATTTTACATATACCCTTGCTGGGTGAGAGAAATATCTTGACAAAAGACAACTTTTCCCATTTTTTTATACAAAGTTGGCATTTGACCAAGATATTTCTCTCACCCAGCATGGGTATATGTAAAATGACACCCCAAAACACATTCCCCAACTTCTCCTGAGTACGGCGATACCAGATGTGTGACACTTTTTTGCAGCCTAGATGCGCAAAGGTGCCCAAATTCCTTTTAGGAGGGCATTTTTAGACATTTGGATACTAGACTTCTTCTCACGCTTTGGGGCCCCTAGAATGCCAGGGCAGTATAAATACCCCACATGTGACCCCATTTTGGAAAGAAGACACCCCAAGGTATTCAATGAGGGGCATGGCGAGTTCATAGAAATTTTTTTTTTTTTGCACAAGTTAGCGGAAATTGATATTTTTAATTTTTTTCTCACAAAGTCTCCCGTTCCGCTAACTTGGGACAAAAATTTCAATCTTTCATGGACTCAATATGCCCCTCACGGAATACCTGGGGGTGTCTTCTTTCCGAAATGGGGTCACATGTGGGGTATTTATACTGCCCTGGCATTCTAGGGGCCCTAAAGCGTGAGAAGTCGTCTGGAATATAAATGTCTAAAAAATTTTACGCATTTGGATTCCGTGAGGGGTATGGTGAGTTCATGTGAGATTTTATTTTTTGACACAAGTTAGTGGAATATGAGACTTTGTAAGAAAAAAAAAAAAATAATTCCGCTAACTTGGGCCAAAAAAATGTCTGGAGCCTTACAGAGGGGTGATCAATGACAGGGGGGGTGATCAATGACAGGGGGTGTGATCAATGACAGGGGGGTGATCAGAGAGTCTATATGGGGTGATCACCACAGTCATTGATCACGCCCGTGTAAGGCTTCATTCAGACGTCCGGATGCGTTTTGCGGATCCGATCCATCTATCAGTGCATCCGTAAAAATCATGCGGACGTCTGAATGGAGCTTTACAGGGGGGTAATCAATGACAGGGGGGTGATCAGGGAGTCTATATGGGGTGATAACCACAGTCATTGATCATGCCCCTGTAAGGCTTCATTCAGACGTCCGGATGCGTTTTGCGGATCCGATCCATCTATCAGTGCATCCGTAAAAATCATGCGGACATCTGAATGGAGCTTTACAGGGGGGTGATCAGGGAGTCTATATGGGGTGATCACCACAGTCATTGATCATGCCCCTGTAAGGCTTCATTCAGACGTCCGGATGCGTTTTGCGGATCCGATCCATCTATCAGTGCATCCGTAAAAATCATGCTGACATCTGAATGGAGCTTTACAGGGGGGTGATCAGGGAGTCTATATGGGGTGATCACCACAGTCATTGATCACGCCCCTGTAAGGCTTCATTCAGACGTCCGGATGCGTTTTGCGGATCCGATCCATCTATCAGTGGATCCGTAAAAATCATGCGGACGTCTGAATGGAGCTTTACAGGGGGTTGATCAATGACAGGGGGGTAATCAATGACAGGGGGGTGATCAGGGAGTCTATATGGGGTGATCACCACAGTCATTGATCACGCCCCTGTAAGGCTTCATTCAGACGTCCGGATGCGTTTTGCGGATCCGATCCATCTATCAGTGGATCCGTAAAAATCATGCGGACGTCTGAATGGAGCTTGACAGGGGGGTGATCAATGACAGGGGGGAAATCAATGACAGGGGGGTGATCAGGGAGTCTATATGGGGTGATCAGGGGTGATCAGGGGCTAATAAGGGGTTAATAAGTGACCGGGGGGGGGGGGGGGGTAGTGTAGTGTAGTGGTGCTTGGTGCTACTTTACTGAGCTGCCTGTGTCCTCTGGTGGTCGATCCAAACAAAGGGGACCACCAGAGGACCAGGTAGCAGGCATATTAGACGCTGTTATCAAAACAGCGTCTAATATACCTGTTAGGGGTTAAAAAAAACACATCTCCAGCCTGCCAGCGAACGATCGCCGCTGGCAGGCTGGAGATCAACTCTCTTACCTTCCGTTCCTGTGAGCGCGCGCGCGTTCACAGGAAATCTCGCGTCTCGCGAGATGACGCGTATATGCGTCCAGGCGGAATGAATCAACCACCTCCAGGACGCGTCTGTGCGTACAGCGGTCCGGAGGTGGTTAAAATACTTTTTTTTAAATGATTTTATTAATAATTCTTTTTCATGAATGAAATTCATCTGTGGGTGGCGCTGTTATGGAGGGGGGGATATGTGCACTGTTATGGGCATAACAGTGCACAGATCCCTTTCCCCATAACAGTGCACAGATCCCTTTCCCCATAACAGTGCACAGATCCCCCCTCCCCATAGCAGTGCCATAGACCGATCCCCCTACCCATAACAGCCTCGGCCCTGCTGCTCACAGCAGACTAATCACTCACTGCATCTTTATTTTACCTTACAATCGTGACGCTCCAGTAACAACTCTGCAGGCAGAGCGGAGGGCGGCGTAACGTCACTTACTCAGGTGACGCACCTGCTCCGCCCACTTTATGAATGAAGGAGTCGGAGCAGGCGCGTCACGTGAGTAAGTGACGTTACGCCGCCCTCCGCTCTGCCTGCAGAGTTGTTACTGGAGCGTCACGATTGTAAGGTAAAATAAAGATGCAGTGACTTAAAGTAAACCGCCCGCCCGGCGCAGGTGACAAATCCCACAAATCCCAAACCCCATATTTTCTGCCGATATGTACCAATATCGGCCGAAATGGATTAGGCCCATTTTCGGCCGCCGGAATTTCGGTGCACCCCTAGTATTGCTGTAACATGTCATTTATGCTGTACAATGGACAGCGCAAAATTTATAATGCATTTAATTTTCCTAGAAAGAGTTAAAAGGTTAATCAAGAAATTTTATATGTACCCCAAAATGAAGCCTTTGAAAAACAGAACCAATCCTGCAAAAAACAATCCCTCAAAAAATGAAGAAGAAAAAAAAAATATGCATGGACATTAAGCCCTAGAATAGTATTACCCCTTACTAAGGCTACTTTCACACTGGCGTTTTGGCTTTCCGTTTGTGAGATCCGTTCAGGGCTCTCACAACCGGTCCAAAACGGATCAGTTTTGCCCTAATGCAATCTGAATGGAAAAGGATCCGCTCAGAATGGATCAGTTTGCCTTCGTTCCGCTTGCAGAGTTTTGGTGTCCGCCTGACGATGCGGAGGCAAACGGATCCGTCCTGACACACAATGTAAGTCAATGGGAGTTTTCTCAGACAGTCTGGCACAATAGAAAACGGATCTGTCCCCCATTGACTTTCAATGGTGTTCAAGACTGATCCGTTTTGGCTTTGTTACAGATAATACGGATCCGTTCTGAACGGATGCATGTGGTTGTATTATCTGAACGGAAGCGTTTGTGCAGATCCATGACGGATCCGCACCAAACGCAAGTGTGAAAGTAGCCTAAGGGGTTAAAGAGGTTTTGCTACACACAGTAATTATGCCCTATGCATAGGATGGGCATGAACGGGGAGTTGAATCAAAACTGGTGTAAATTAAATCTGGCTTAGTTGCCCATAGCATTCCACTTTTCATTTTCTAAAGGAGCTCTGGAAAATAAAAGATGGGATTTGGTTTCTATGGGCAAGAAAGCCAGGTTTAATTTACACCAGTTTTGATAAATTTTGCCTTAAAGGGGTTATCACATCTTAGACAATGGGGGAATATCGCTAGGATATGCCCCCATTGTCTCATAGGTGCAGGTCCCACCTCTGGGACCCGCACCTACAAGGAGATTGGAGCGGATAAAGTTGAGAAGGGCACACTCCGCATGCGCAGCCGGCCTCCATTCATTTCTATGGAGCTGCCGAAAATAGCAGACCACTGGCTCGGATATTTCCGTCAGCCCCATAGAAATTAATGGGAGCGGTGGCCGCGAGAGGCGGGGAGCTGCGCCTGGTGGTGGACGGACCTCGGGAAACCCGGGGTCCTCCAGCCACACCTCTCCCCGACTCCGTTCTCCTTGTAGGTGCAGGTCCCAGAGATGGGACCTGCACCTATCAGACAATGGGGTCATATCCTAGCGATATGCCCCCATTGTCTAAGATGGGATAACCCCTTTAAGTTTCTGATCATAGGGGAAGGTCCAACTGCAAGAACTCCTACCGATCAGAAGAATGGAGTCCTGTGTCCACCATGGAGCAGAGGTCACACATTTCTGCTTCTGCTCCATTTATCTTTATGGGACTGCAAGAGATACCCTTTACTTGGCTTTACAAAGGAGAACAATTGTGTATTCAATGTAGTCTTGTGAGAGTATAATTTAGAAATGCTTTCAGTGTTGCTGATGTATTTTCTATATACTCAGGATCTGAAGAATCTCCAGAACCACTGCCCATACCCAACCTTTTAGTTGGCTATGACAAAGACTTCCTTACCATAGCTCCTTTCGCTCTCCCCTTCTGGGAGCGTCTGCTTCTCGAGCCATATGGAGGCCAGCAGGATGTAGGATATTTGGTATTGTGTCCAGAAAACCCAGCCTTACTAGATGGAGCAAAAGCCTTCCTCAGTGACTTGAGTGCCGTGTATGAGGTAAGCGTCTTCTCAGTTTTGTTTTCTATGCATAAAGGGCGATGTATGATTTACAGTATGCTGCCGTTAGTTTGGATCTGCTGAAGTGTTTCTCAGGGAAAGCTGCAACATATGCCACTGTATGGATATACATTGGATACATTGCTGATAGGGTCCCATTGCATAAAAATAAAAAAATCCAGGCACTCTTGGACTCCATCAGAATGGAGCCCTGTAGATATGTTTGGTGTATATGTTAGAGGATGTGCAGCCTGTTTATATTGATGACATATCCCAAACTGACCAAGTCCAGACAGACCTTTTAAGCTGGCCATGCACATAAGACAAGGCTGCTGTTAGAACATTCACATAGCAGAATGTTGGAGGTAAGGAGCACTGAGGATGTCTGGTAGCTGCTTCTCTCCCTATGGCAGCAGATATGCACCATCATGCCACCCACAGCTGTATGGCCAGCTGTAGAGCAGTTCAAACTGTAACATGGCCAATTATGTTCAACTTAGGTCATCGAAGCTGCATTGATGTCAAGAGCATGCACCTTGAGAAGTATGTTCAGTGTTCACATTTTAGGGTGTAAGGACCGTTTTAAGTGGGCATAATAGGAGTGTCTTATTGCACTTGTATTACGGCTGCTAACCCAGGCCTGACTGCAGGCCAAATGAACCGAAAGCCTTAAAGGGAATCTGTCACCTAGTTTGAGCATATTAAACTGTTAACATAGCAATGTTCAATAAAGTACCTTCATTCCAGTAAGTGTCTAATTTCTTTTATTCAAGTTTTCATTTTGATCAAAAAGCAATTTTTCAAATATGCTAATTAAGCTTCAAGGTGCCCATAGGGGCGTTATTCCTCTCCTCTAGTGCCCAGTAACGCCCCCCTGCAGTGCCCAGCCGGCCTTTATTTCAAGCCCAGCACGCCTCCTCAGAAATTAATTTACTCCCACATCGGAGCCCCCTCCGCTACATCATGTAATTTATTCACCCCACGATCCTTGCGTCCTCCTTTCTTTCCCCAGAAAGGATCGGGGGGTGAATAAATTACATGACGTTAGCGGAGGGGGCGGTGCCGTTTGGCAAGGATGTGGGAGTAAATTTATTTCTGAGGAGGCCTGCTGGGCTTGGAAGAAAGGCGGGCTGGGCACTGCAGGGGGGCATTACTGGGCACTAGAGCAGAGTAATAACGCCCCTCTGGGCACCTTGAAGCTTAATTAGCATATTTGAAAAATCGCTTTTTGATCTAAATGAAAAGTTGAATAAAAGAAAGAAGACACTTACTGGAATGAAGGTACTTTATTGAACATTGCTAATGTTAACAGTTTAATATGCTCAAAATAGGTGACAGATTCCCTTTAAAGCGGACTATTTATGTGGTGCCATGTCTTTACGTTGTTTCAATTGTCATTGTATTTGTAATTTATTCCCCAAATATACATACACTGTTAAAGACAATACATAGGCCCCGGTTTTTCGGCAAAGTAACATTGCTTCTTTGTTCAAGCAAATGGTTATTTTACATTGACCATAACATTGCTTGCTTGTTGATATTACAGATGTGCCGCCTTGGACAGCACAGACCAATCTGTAAAGTTCTGTCTGATGGGATTATGAAGGTTGGCTGTTCTACAAGTGAAGGATCAAGTGAGGAATCAACCAGCGAGGATGTGGACAACCGAGCTCGGCTTCAGATGTATGCTCAGACCTGCCGGCAACACTTAGGTTGGTCATTTTTAGTTTCATTGAAGAATCAGACGGTTTTCTAATAGCAGACTCTGAACTAGTATGGAGTTTTTTTTTTCTCCCTATTCATTTATATTTTTCCTCTTGATTTCCATTTTAGCCCCATATCTGTCCTCCCTGCAACTGGACAGCAGCCTATTATTGCCTCCTAAAAGCCAAGCCAATCCAAGTGCACAGAGTACTCCGAGTCCTGCTGCACCTCCCGGGCTATCCAACCCTGCATTCAGTTCCACTCCTAATGGCACTGGAACAGCACCACAGTCATCTTCATCTTCAGTGCCTGCTGGAAGTAGCTCTGCTCCTGCAGCATTCAACCCCGGCACAGCGCAGAATTCTTCCAGTTCTGCAGATCGATCAGCAGGAAACCAGTCCACTGTAGAGGTGGAATCAAATCCACCATCCTCACAGCTAGAAACGCCTGAAAGGTAAGTGAAAATATTGCTTTTTGTAACGGCATATGGTATGTTGTCTAGTTTGATAATATAAGCGCAACTCTTTGAGAGATCTGTAGTTTAACTTTTTGAAGATTTTTTCCCTTCATTCTTTAGTAGTAGCATAAAAAGACTCTTGTAAGTCATATTTTAATATTTGGAAGTAAGCCATTATAGTCTGCAGCAATGTAAAAATGCATGCCAGGAGAGGATGGGGAAACAAACGTTGAGGACATTAACTTGCCTCATAGTGCTTAGCAATGGGGAGCAGAAGACGACAACCCAGTATGGCCCATTTACACAGGGAGAACATTTGGCCAGTTATCTTGAATGATTGTGTGTGTGAACATGCTCCCCCATGTATATATGCTGCTGATCAGATGACCAAACAAGCAATGCCCTGTATAAAAAGGGATTTGCTTTTAATCGGAGGATGAGAGATTGTAGTAGTGATTGTTTATCCTCATATAGTAGTGATGGTTTCTGCTTCTACATGTTAGTAACAAGCAGCAGAGACCAGGAACCATGAATGCTCATTCCTCATCATTGCCTAGTGATATCGGCCCTTATAAATGGTCCCATAACCATAGGAAGACCTTGACCATGTCAAGGGAAAATTGTGGAAGCTAAACCATGGGGTTGAAAAGGTCCAAAATGTGATGGTTGTAATTTAGCATTTGCCTGTTGGCAGTGAATTCCTGGTTTCCAATAAACAGCTTTTTCAAGTCCATCCCGTCCAAAGAACTAATCAAACTTTAAAGGACAGGGCGCATCATGTGACTTCAAAGCAAAGACTTTAACACGTCGACTCAGTAGGGTTAGTCTGACTTTGTCCAGTCAGTACTATTACAGACTGTGTGGAAACCTGCCCCGTTGTCAATTGGAATTGTAAGGCCCAGTTGTCAGTTTATTTACAATCTTACTTTATATAGCGTCACGATGTAGGAGAAGAAACATTCAGCGGCACTCGCCAGTGTGTTGCTTCAATGCGGTACTTTATTCCATGGTCATAGACATAGCAGGGGGCAGACAAATCTTAACCACGCATCAAACAGCGACGGCCGTTTCTCGCTACATGCGCTTCATCGGGCTGTGCGTCAGCGCGTACATTAGCGCCACCCTTTTAAACATCGGCGCTGTGTGTCGTCATAGCAATAGACAACAAAATTGCGCCTACATAAAAGGTTAGTAAGAAATATATAACGTAACATATAAAGACATAAACAGAGGTTCCATACATTTCAGTACCAGACGATACAATCGCATGTAACATGAATCTATAGGAATGAACTTAGATCATTTCTGTCGTTCAATCCAAGCTCACCTAATGCTTGGGTACACAGGATCCACCTCGCTTCCCTCTGCAGGAGGAGGCGGTGTCTATTCCCCCCCGGGGGCGGACATAATCTCTAGCCCGGTGAAAGAGATACAATCCACGTAACCTGCGTGAACACTCCTCATATGATCTATGAATCTCGGGCAACCCTTCCCTGTTTTTATGGAATTAAAGTGCTCTCTCACTCGTTCAAACATGCACCTGATCGTTTTTCCAATATGGAATCTCCCGCAGGTGCAGAGCAGTAAATAAACTACATATGTGCTCCTGCAGTTAATGAATCTTTTAATTCTATATTGGATGCCCGCAAATTCAATACACTTTTTTGGGGAATTATGTTTGCAGAGTGAACAACTGCCACATCGAAAATTGCCCTTTGGTACACTATTTCTAAGCCAATTATTTCCTTTAATAGGATGAAACCTGCTTCTCACAAGTCTATCCTTGATCGTATGGCTCCTTCTAAAGAATACAAGGGGCTTCTGTTCAGTGAGCTCGCTCAGGGTTGCATCCCTCCTCAAAATGTCCCAATTCTTGAAAATTACTGAACGAATACGTTCTGCCATGGGGCTGTATTTGAAAGAGAATGCAAACCTGGCGCCTCTATTTTTGTCTTTCTTCTGTTTGCTTCTATAACCACTATTGATAAGCAGATCGTTCTGAGAGAAACCCTCCTCTACTCTCTTCATATCTTTATTTAGCAACTCTTCTGGATAGCCTCTCTCTACCAATCGCTGCTTTAACTCTAATGCCTGTCTATGGTAGCCATCATCCCTACTGTTTATTCTCCTCAATCTAATAAATTGGCCGTATGGTATGGCTTTTTTCACGTTTCGTGAATGGAAGCTGTCGTGGTGGAGCAAGGAGTTGGTCGACGTGGGTTTACGAAAGCCCTCCGTGACCAACTCGTCGTCCTGAACCAAGACAGCCACATCAAGAAACTCCAATCTTGTACCTCCAAAATTGAGGGTAAATGTCATTTGCATTTAAATATTTCACAAAATCACTGCATTCAGTCTCTGTACCTTCCCATACTATGAATACATCATCCACAAAACGTAAATATGTTTTCAACTGGGATAAAAACGTATTCATAGAGTAAACAAATCTGTCTTCTAATCTGGCAAGATACATATTTGCGAATGTACAGGAGACGGGGGTCCCCATAGCCGTACCCAACTTTTGCTTATACCACTCATTTCCGAACTGGAACACATTGGTTAGGATAAATTCAAGTGCTTCACCAATGAAATCACAGAAAATGTGGCTCTTTCCCAAATTAGTTACGATGTCAAGGACCGCCTCCACACCCGCACCATGTGGGATGCGGGTGTAGAGGCTTTCCACATCGAGGGATACCAACTGGTACCCATCCTGCCACTGCAGTTCTTTCAAAGCCAACACTTTACAATCGGGGGGTTCATATACAAAAACAGTCATAAATAACATCGCAGCAAACGGGTCAACAATTAAAACAAGAGGAATGAGAGCCCTGCTCGCAAGAGTTTACAATCTATGAGGAGATGGGGGTGACACAGAAGGTAACATGTGCTTGATTTGTACAATGGTTCCAGCCATCTTAACACAATAGGGGAATAGATATAAAGCTGCATGAGCCGATATCTGTAATGCTTCTGAGTGCATGTGGTGTGGTGGATACTGATGGAGGATGGATCAGGTTCAGAAGAATGATGCTGAATGGGGGTGGGTGGGGGGTGCGATAAATGGATGAGAGTTAGATCAAGGAATGTGATAGGCCAACCTAAAAAGATGCGTTATGAAGTAACCTAATTGCTTGGGGTAAGGCGTTCCAGAGAACTGTTGCTGCTCGGGAGAAGTCTTAGAGAGGTTCGGATCAAGGACTCATTCATACGCCCATTGTTTGGCCGTGCCCGTATTGCAGCCTGCAAACACTTGAATGGGTCCGCTATCCAGAAGGTCGGTGCGGAACAGAGGCACAGAACCCCACGGAAGCACTACGTGGTGTGTCCGTGGGGGTTTCTGTCTGTGCCACCGCACCACAAAATAATAGAACATGTTCTATTTTTTAGCGGTGCAGACGGATCATGGACCCGTTCAAGTTGAATGGGATAGTGCCCATGCCGCAAATTGCGCCCCCCAATGCACGGAACAGCCGAACAACGGCCGTGTCAATGAGCTCTAAGGTGGATGTGAGTCGTAAGTCATTGGCTGAATGGAGAGCATGTGTAGGATGGTAGACTGAGTTTGGGGAAGGAGATGTAGGGCGGTACAGCACTGTGAAGAGCTTTGTGGGTGAGAATAAGGACTTTAAGTTGAACTTGTACTGTGTGGGCAGCCAAGGAAAGCCGGGGGCACGAGTCTCATTAGACTCCTCTCCCTCACAGCGTGCCCCAGCACTCCAATGTTCGCCCTGTCGGTACTTTAACAGCAAGGGCAACATAGTAGAGGTGACTGGCACCCTTTAACAACTGATCCCATCCCTGGGATAGGTAATCAAAATCTCATCATGGGGGTCAGACGCCCAGCACCCCCACCTTCACAATTCCATCCATTGTGTAGTGCATTGAGCTTATAACTACTTCTCCCAGAGAATACCTGTACTTGTAATTCATGTTTCTCCGGTCTTCTTTTTATGCATTAACAGTACAACAGAAAGAGATAAAATTGGGATCCCAACAGTGGCAGAGTCAGCTGCAAGCGTCACTTTATCCCCAACTGTTGTCATCTACATGGTGGACCCTTTTACATATACTTCAGATGATGACTCTCATACAGGAAACTTCTGGCTGCTGGGTCTGATTCGGTGTTTTACAGATATGCTGGAAATTTTACCAGAACCACTTCGTGCTGCCTGTATCCTGCAGGTAAGTGATCTTTTAAAATTTCAGGCTCTGTTAGTTGTTGTGTGTTCAAAATGAGATTTCTGCAGCTTCATTTATTAGTCACTCAAGGCTACGGTACCTGCTGTCCTGTTCATCTGTTCAAAGTCTTCTCCAGCTTCACCCTGATTTTGCTCCTTCCGGCTGGATTAAAAAAAAAATCTTTAATTTTCTTTGTATATGACGCTCTTAACCCCTTCTCGCACCTTCACCTAACTGTACATCCCAGCTGCACAAGGAGTGTATGGAGAAGGCTCACAACTTCCCCTCCCCTTATAATAGTGGGAACATTAGCTCCCAGGTTACGTTACTTATATACATTTAGATTGTGTGTAGGTTGCTGTGATATCACCTATTGTGAATGGTGAATCCTGTGTTATCTACGTATAGGTGATATCGGTCACTAGAAATCCTTTTTCGATAATTGCCTGCAAATGCACCATTCGTGGTCAGTATGAAAAACTATAGGTTCTCATTTTATTTTATTTTATTTTTATTACAGTGACATGGAACAATAAAAATAACCACCAAAATTATTTTAAAAAATGTTTAACATAAAAACTTGATTTAAATATTGTACTGATGGCACATTCCAATTTGACTTTGTTTTGTCTGTGGCTTTAAATGTTGGTTTTAATGTGATTTTAATATGTTTTCTCCTCTTAAAGGTGGTGCCTTGTCGGTATCTACTGCAGACGGTTAATGATGAGACAGTGTCCTACATCCAGCACTTGAAGTCTTTAGCGTTCTCTGTATACTGCCAGTGTCGTCGGCCGGTCGCCTCCCAGATTCCCATCAAGCCACTTACTGGCTTTGGTCCAGCAGCTGTCCTTAATACAGTATTTAAGAGCTCCGAGGTAATGGAAATAGTGTCACACTATTGGAAATATGGCTTTAATCTTTTAGTCTTTCCATAGGTTATCTCCTCGGTAACTTGCTTAATCCCCTTTCTTTCATTTTTTTCCTGCAGCATCCAATTCCAGGGCAGTTATACTCGCCACCATTTCTGCTTGCCCCCACGAAAGAAAAGCAGACAGAACCAGGAGAACCATTTGGTGAGGCTGGGCAGAAGTACAATGTGTTATTCGTAGGATATTGCCTGTCTCATGACCAGCGCTGGCTCCTGGCATCTTGCACTGACTTACAGGGAGAGCTACTGGAAACCTGTGTAGTGAATATCCATGTGCCCAATAGGTAAGAAACTTAGTTGTGCCCTGCACGGGTTTTGGGTTGTATTAAATAGTGAGAATTACCAGTATACTCCAGAATTAGGCCTCATGCACACACCCGTGTCCACGTTGTGGTCTGCAAACCACAGATCCACAAAATAAGGATACCTTCAATATGGAATCTGTGTTTTTCTCACTTCCTTCACTAGAAATTACTGTTCTTTTCTGCAATACAGACAATAGGACCTATTCTATAATTTGCGTAACGGACATGCGGATGTAGACTTATTTTTATTTTATTTTTATTTTTTCGGACCCATAGAAATAAATGGGTCTATGTCCAATCTGCTACAAACGCGGATCGGACACAGATACAAAATACGGTCATGTGCATGAGGGCTGGGAAAATATTTTTGAGATATGTACTAGATTGTTCTGAAAACAGACACTTGGAATTCTACATTGGAAGGATAGTTGAGACCCGCTCTTTTACTTTTGTAGCACTGCAATTTTTGCTTGAGTATTTAGCAGAAATTCCTGCAGCATAATGTGGGGAAAGCTCCACTCTCCTAGTAGCCAAAACAGCACACAAACATTTTGCCATTTATCTAATAGGAGCCATTAAAGAATGCAAGAATCAAAAAGCCTGAACATATGTCGGCACCCTAAAGATGCCACCGATTACCTGCTGAACTACTGAAACGCTCGTTCATTGGGTAATAGGATCATCATTTGCAGGCAGCAGATCGTGCCGTCTAAATATCACTCTGCTGCCGACAAACATTTATTTTGTATGGGGACGAGCAATGACATTAGTGATCATTCCTACCCATACTGTGGAGAAGATTACTACATGTCGTTGCAGCTTTCTCCTTCACTGATGAGCAGATGATTGCCTTGAAGGAACACTTCCTTCCCGAAAATCATCTGCTCAATTGAGCAGTGTAAAGGGGCCTTTAGTGTACATCATGGAACAGGCGTGGGATTTTTGTATTGCAAGTGCTGAATCAGTTAAGGCAGTACTAATCTATCAGCAGTAGTTTACAATTTTACTATGTGGAAATCCCCTCCTTCCCAGACAAGCAAATTAAGGCTACATTCACATCTCCATTAAGGAGATCTGGCGCAAATGTCGGCTGACGGCCAGACACAAGAATGTTGCATGTAAGGTTTTTTTGTTCGGCTGAAACCCAGCATTTATGCCGGAAAATGGCCAGATCACCGCCGGACCACATTGCAGTTAATGGGGATCAGACCGTGAACATTCTGCCAGATCTTCTAACGGAGATGTGAACTAGACCCAAGAGGTAAAAGACTGCTGGATACCACTGGGAAGTGAGTTTGCTGCATATTTACAGGAAAGTTTTTTTTAGTTTTTTCATAATTCCACAGCCACTTGGTCGCGGACCTGTAAAGGAAAGATGACTTGTCAACTTCCCTGCGCCGGATCCCCGCTCTTTCTCCTTTTAGGCTCTGATGCTTTGCTAGGCTCCTTCGATGTCAGCATCTGGTTTGACATTGTTGCAGCCAATCAGTGGGACCAGCATTCCTTACATGGTGACCAATGGTCACATGATGTAAGAGGATTCCCCCTTCCCCACACAATTTTCTCACCCCTTTAAGGGTTAAACAGACTAGTAATCAGACCAACTATCCAGGAAAAGCATTTGTAAAAATGGTAATAATGTCATCGCCGGCACCTGTGTAAAAGGTGGCGGTGATCACCTAATGAACAAGCAAACACTTGTTCATCGTGTGAGCCTGTCGTTCTGCTGGCACCAAAAATCATCGTTCCTGTGCAGCTGTCTAAACAAAGATCTACTGCCCAGGAACAGTAATTATCTATGGGGACAAGCTCTAGCCATTGCTTGTCCATATACATTGGTGGTGATTGTTGCATGTAAATGCAGCCTTCATCCCTCTAATTGCCTGACAAATCGGTCTGTGTAAAAGGACCTTTACTCTAGAGATCAGGCTCTTAAAAGTTGAGACTCACAATGGTGACAAATAGAGATGAGCGAATTTCATATTTTGAAATTCGTTCACGCTTCGTTTACTGGTAAAAGGTGAATTGCGTTATGGATTCCGTTATCACGGACTATAGTGCAATTCTATGATGGAACGCATAACGGAATACCTTTAGAGACATTCCATTATTCATTCCGTCATAATAGAAGTCTATGGGCTGCTTAACGGATCCGTCCCGTTTTTGTTATGGAGCCCATAGACTTCTATTATGACGGAATGCCTCTAAAGGCATTCCGTTATGTATTCCGTCATAGAATTGCGTTATAATCCGTGGAAATGGAACGCAATTCACCTTTTACCAGTAAACGAATCGCAAACGAATTTCAGAACCGGAAATTTGCTAATCTCTAGTGACAAATCTAAAATGTGAAATTTCGCCTTTTTATTTTTTTTATTTGTTTAGTATTTGCACTGATTCTATTTGAACAAATGTATTACATTAGGCTACTTCTGCGCTCTCCCTTTCTGCTATTGATATCCGTCATAGGCTCTCAGTAGTAGGGGGGGGGGGGGGGGGGGGGGGGGGGGGACGCTTTCATTGTCAGTGGGGACAAAACTGAAGGAAACGGAATGCAGTTCACCAAAATGCATTCCGTTCGTTTGGCTGCTTCCCCATGGTGGACATAATAATGCTACAAGCAGCATTTTTCTGTCGGCAATGTGATGCGGAGCAAGACGGATCAGTCATGACACACATTGTAAGTCAATGGTGGCGGATCCGTTTTCTCAGACACAAAAGAAAACTGATCCATCGCCCATTGACTTTCAATGCTTTTAGAGACTGATCCGTCTTGGCTATTTCAGAGATAATACAACCGGATCCGTACAGAATGATGGATCCAGCAACAACGCTATTTATCAGTGCACCTGTAAACACTGACAGTGATATGAAGTAGTCCTGACTACTGTGGGACCTACTCAGCCGGCAAACGTAGTGCGGCTTTGCACCCATTCTAATGAATAGTCACCCTCGTAATACATGGTTGCACACACTCTTCCAAAAGGGAAACTGTTCTTTGTTAACTGCTCTCCCCTTAGGGGTCCTGAGCAGGTGATAGGACATGCATACAAGTGTTTTCCAGTAGGGATATCCCCTTAAAATCTAGCTATCATGATTATAATTCTGTTAGTAGATTACATTCAAACATGTAAAAGTTGGGGTGTCATTGATCACTTTGATATCCCCTGCCCGGTGCATACTTCTACTACTACTTATAAATTGAGCACATTTTTTGGTAGTTCGTCCTCCTAGATTAAAATCGTGAGCTCATAGCTGGCGTAGACTAGAGTCATCATTTACACCACAAAACTGGCATAAATGATGATAAATGTTATTGGTCAGATGGCCCACCCCCACCATGCCCCTTTTTTGGCAAGTGATGATGGTGGCTTAAAAACTCCACTTGCACCTAGGTTTAGGTGCAGCAGCGTTTAAAAAGTCGCCAAACTGTGGATGGATGAGGAAATGCAAGCAAATGCTTGTAGCTGTGTCATAACAGTCCCCATTCAAGTATAGGGGTGAGTAGCCCATCAGACTCTGTCCATTGTGTTATATACTTGTATATGCTTATATTTTGCTTTCTTTGCTACCTATAACAGACTTTGATTGCTGTTATGATAAAGATAATGTCTCTCATTTCTCAGGTTCAGAAGAAGCAAAGTATCAGCACGGAAAATTGGATTACAGAAGTTGTGGGAGTGGTGTGTGGGACTAATGCAGATGACCTCTTTGCCCTGGAGGGTTGTTATTGGACGCCTGGGAAGACTGGGCCATGGCGAGCTAAAAGGTACATAGCTAAAAAAATATCCAAAGGAGCTCTTTTTAAAAATCAATGAAAGTCGGAATCTGATTGGTTGCTATGGGCTTTTCTTTTTATATTTGCTGTGTGTTGCAGACTGGAGTATTTTGCTGGGAGAATGCTCACTACAGAACATTAGCCGTCAGCTAAAAGAAGCCTGCAGAATGTGTGGTATATCTGCTGCAGACTCGCCATCGATTCTTAGTGCCTGCCTCGTAGCAATGGAGCCACAAGGATCATTTCATGTGATGCCAGGTAAATGTGAAGAGCCCTTTACGGTATTGGTAAAAAAAAAAAAAAAAAAAAAAAAAAACATATTGCTGTCAAATCCTTGGGTTTATGCATCTCGTGTAGTATTCTTCAGCAGAACCGCCATGTAGAATCTGGCTGCTGTGATATAACTTTAGCCTGACTGATACTACTAGGGATGAGCGAATTTCATATTTAGAAGTTAGTGTGCGGGTTTGTGTTGTGGTATTTACTGAACTGCGTTATTAATTCTGTTACCACGGACCATAACGCAATTCCATGACTGCATTCCGTTATTCATTCTGTCATAATAGAAGTCTATGGTCTGCATAACTGAGCTGTCCGGTTTACGTTATGCTGGAGCCCAGTCCTGCATAACGTAAACCCGACTGATCCGTTATGCAGGCCATAAACTTCTATTATGACTGAATGCCTCTAAAGGCATTCCGTTATGGTCTGTGATAACGGAATCAATAACTCAATTCAGTAACTACCACAACGTGTACGCAAACTTCAAAATATGAAATTTGCTCATCCCTAGATACCACCTCCTATGTATGTAGAAAGTACTGTAAGAGGTTACTTTGCAGTAGTACATCAAATGGTTTCAGAGTTTAAAAAAAATTCTTTCTCGCTGCGCTATGGTCCTCCCAACTATGGTATCCTGGCTGCAGTGGTGACATACTGTGTACTGCTGAGGCCAGTGAGCACAGCTCTGAAAGAAGCAGGGGAGGAGGAGAAGTGTCTATTTATTTGTTATCTTTTACTGTGAATTACCAATTCTGACAGTGCCTTTAATCATGTTATTATGCTTGAGGAGTATTACTTTTATTACACTTTAATTTTTAAATAACCTTTTTTAAAGCGGCTTTTTTTTTTCTTTTTTCTTTTTTTTTTTTTTAAGCATGTTTGGTAGCCATTGGTCTGCTAGTGATAATCCAATGTTAAATATTCCACTACAGATGCAGTTACCATGGGATCTGTCTTTGGTCGCAGCACAGCCTTGAATCTGCAGACCTCTCAGCTCAGCACCCCACAAGATGCATCTTGCACCCACATCTTAGTATTTCCTACTTCAGCTACAACCCAGGTTGCTCCTAGTCATTATCCACATGAAGATGGTTTTAATAATGGTGAGTAGCTGTGAGAAATCATGTTGACATTGTCTTCTTGACACAAGGGGTGGAGTGATCATTTCTTCTACATCATTCTGTCTAGTTTTAGACATACTGGAAATACATGCCAGCTACCTAGTGATGCCCTGCCCATATATCATGCCCCTAAGATCAGTTACCACAAACAGTGCCAGGTATTTTAGGGTTGAATGCCAATTCGCCTACTCTATCAGATGTGAGATCTGTTCTATTTTAGCAGTTTCCCGATTGCAGTGCCAAATATGTCACAATATTAAAACTTTTTTTTTTGTTTTTTTCCCCCCTTTTATAATGTATTCTTGCTCCTTTTCACAGTTATTACATTGCAGATTACTTATGTGACTCTTATGATTCTGTTTTGAGGCAGTGGCTGATATGCTTTATTGGATTACCCAGCTACTGTTTTTCATTTGCCCTTCAAAGCAGTTTGCTGAATTAGCCATTAAACATTTGTGAATAGTTCATTATATGTCTCACTAGTGTTGTACATAACCATTAATGGTCCCTTTCTGCTATTAATTGTTGCCATCAAGGAGGGGTGACCATTAACCTGTGTTTGCCGTTAATGTGTAGCATTCATTATACTGATGGGGCAACTACCATTCATTACTGTGTGTTAGCTTGTAGCTTTGTTTTCCAATAAGACACATTTTATATGGACATCCATCTGCTTAAATATCTTGTTCTAAATGATGGTGAACTGTTATTTCAGATGATATGTTTGATCTGCCATTCCCGGACATGCCTGACATGGAAAATGATCTAGGAATTTTAATCCAAGGGAATCTACATTCTCCTCCGAACTCCTCCCCAGGATCTCCAACGGGCATTGGAGGTGGATCACACTTCCAACATAGTCGGGTACGTAGGGGTTAACCAGCATTTATAGAATTGATGCGTCTTTTAGCTATACATTTTATAAATTAAAGACGACCGGTCACCTCTCCTGACGTGTATGTTAACTACTTGTGTTTTATTTGTAATAATTCTAGAGCACCAATTCTTATGACTGTCGTGCCATTCCTCTATTATTCCTTCTAGAAGTTATAAATGGTCCATGTGGGTATTACCAGTTTTGGGGGTGGGGGGGGGGGGGGGGGGGGGTGCGGGGTGTCCCTGCAAAGTCTGACACTATCCAATCAGTGCTGCCTGAGTCAGACTGTGCTGAGACACACCCACAACTGGTAACAACCATACGGACCTTTTATTGTAGACAGCTAGCAATTCATTCATAAATTCTAGAAGTAATAATAAAGAAATGGTACAACATAGAGTCACAGGAAAAGGTGGAATGCAAGTAGTTACTAACACAGACATGTCGGTAGAGGTGACAGCTCCTCTTCAAGAGACTCATGTGTAAATGCTTTGAAAATGTTTGAGCACCATAAGCAGACACAGAATAGCAAGCCTAAACATTAGTGGTAATTTCCCATTAAACTGGAAAGTAAAGTGCTAATTCTCCTGTGACTCTTATCTGCACGGCACTGTGGATTATAGGTTTACCTCAGGGCAATGAGCAATAGATTATATGCCGTCGCTTTAGTTACCACAGGAAGGTAGCTAATGTGTGTGTGTTTTTTGTTTGATCGTGTTACCAAGGTTTTAATTTTCGGGACTTGGGGCCCTTTTACATGGGCCGATAGAGTTGGCAGTGATTAGGGATGAGGAAGTGAATTGCCGAGCATTGCTCGTTCAGCTACAGTTATGGTACGAGCATGCAGGTTTCTACCTGCAGTTTTGGAAGCCAAAACCTGGAGCAAATTCAAAAAAGAGGAGTTTTATCTGTCCTTTATGCTTTCTCTCCTTTTATGATCTGCTCTTGATTTTGGCTTCCAAACTGCAAGCAGAAACCTGACCATGTGACCGTACCCTTACACGCATCATGATCGATGTATAATGATGATCGATTGTTACTAAGATTGTTCATTCCCATGCAGATTGTTTGTTGACATCACATTTATACAGTATGATGTGCTGCCACCAAAACATGGGTTTGTGGTGCCTTCATGAAAGATGTGATCACCCAACAAATAAGCGATTTGTTAATCGGGTGATCAGTGTTACATTTGTATAGGCGAGTTATCGGGAACAAGTCTTTGCTTGTATGTTTATTGCAGATTCCCCATTAATTACCCTGGTCGTCATCAGTGTAAAATGGCTGTTAGTCTTGTCTGATAGTAGACGATCAATAAATGGATACGTAAATGGGTATTCCCATCTCAACATTTATGGCCTATCACTAGGGTATGCCACAAATGTTAGATAAGTGCAGGTCCTACCTCTGCTACCTGCTGCTGTGTCCAGAACGGCGCCTCACTTGGCTATTTTCGGAAGTCCTATAGCAGTGAATAAAGACACACATTGAGGGCCCTCTTCTTGAGATAGGAGAGAGTCTCAACGATGGGACCTGGACCTTTTGGACACTTGTGGCATATATGGGTGATATGCCATAAATGTTGAGAATGAGACAGCCCCTTTAAGCCATTGCCTGATATTGCAGGTTATGTGGTCACTACAAGACTGCCTATAAATAAATAGTAGTGGGGCACTCCCAATAGTATTGGGATTTTATTAAATGTAAGATAAAATTCAGATAATGATTGGTACAATTGTATAGATAGGTTAATAAAACAAATATTGTACTCAAAATAAATAGCAGCAATGATAGAAAGTGTGTGTGTGTGTGTGTGTGTATAATATATATTTATATTAAAACCACATACACGCGTGTTCATGATAAAATATACATCCAATTGGTCAGTTTCAATCTCTAGAACCAGCAGTCTACCAGACCTCTGATAATTTGAAATATTCACGATGCAACAATCGACCAGAATGTTAATGTTCAGTGGCCACTGATGAAGGGGTCATCTTTCTAAACCCCGAAACGCGTTTGGTATTACCCCTATCTCCAAGAAACGCACATCGACCGATTGAGGAGGCATGGACGCTATTGCTAGAAATACCGAACCGCTTAAGACAACTTTCGCTGCACGGACGAAACCCTGTTTTATCGCGGGGTCACGTGTTTTCGAAGGATTGGCGCGGAATTCAAACAAAAGCAACAGCCCTTGAGACCAGAACCCTGATTTCTACAGAAGGTATACCGTGTCGAGGGCAACGAAGTCCATTGAAGACCTCCCGGTAAGATCGTGCTAGTTTCCTTCAAAAAAAAAAAAGAGATCGCACTTTGTGGAGTATACAGCGAGACGCCGATGTTTGCATCAAGTGAGCGGGATGCCGCTCTATATGTTACCAGCTTTTACCTGTGCTTGAAATCGATAAGTATCTGGTATACTGCTTTGGCGCTTGGAAGAACTTTTTGTCATTATCATATTGCGAACTTTTTATTATCGAATATTTATACCATCGAACATTTCACATCAACAGTCTGGTCGATTGTTGCATCGCGAATATTTCAAATTATCAGAGGTCTGGTAGACTGCTGGTTCTAGAGATTGAAACTGACCAATTGGATGTATATTTTATCATGAACACGCGTGTATGTGGTTTTAATATATATATATATATATATATATATATATATATTATACACAGTACAGACCAAAAGTTTGAACACACCTCATTCAAAGAGTTTTCTTTATTTTCATGACTATGAAAATTGTAGATTCACACTGAAGGCATCAAAACTATGAATTAACACATGTGGAATTATATACATAACAAACAAGTGTGAAACAACTGAAAATGTCATATTCTAGGTTCTTCAAAGTAGCCACCTTTTGCTTTGATTACTGCTTTGCACACTCTTGGCATTCTCTTGATGAGCTTCAAGAGGTAGTCCCCTGAAATGGTTTTCACTTAACAGGTGTGCCCTGTCAGGTTTAATAAGTGGGATTTCTTGCCTTATAAATGGGGTTGGGACCATCAGTTGCGTTGAGGAGAAGTCAGGTGGATACACAGCTGATAGTCCTACTGAATAGACTGTTAGAATTTGTATTATGGCAAGAAAAAAGCAGCTAAGTAAAGAAAAACGAGTGGCCATCATTACTTTAAGAAATGAAGGTGAGTCAGTCAGCCGAAAAATTGGGAAAACTTTGAAATTAAGGGCTATTTGACCATGAAGGAGAGTGATGGGGTGCTGCGCCAGATGACCTGGCCTCCACAGTCACCGGACCTGAACCCAATCAAGATGGTTTGGGGTGAGCTGGACCGCAGAGTGAAGGCAAAAGGGCCAACAAGTGCTAAGCATCTCTGGGAACTCCTTCAAGACTGTTGGAAGACCATTTCAGGGGACTACCTCTTGAAGCTCATCAAGAGAATGCCAAGAGTGTGCAAAGCAGTAATCAAAGCAAAAGGTTGCTACTTTGAAGAACCTAGAATATGACATATTTTCAGTTGTTTCACACTTGTTTGTTATGTATATAACTCCACATGTGTTAATTAATAGTTTTGATGCCTTCATAGTCATGAAAATAAAGAAAACTCTTTGAATGAGAAGGTGTGTCCAAACTTTTGGTCTGTACTGTATATATCCACTTTCTATCATTGCTGCTATTTATTTTGAGTACAATATTTGTTTTTTTAACCTATCTATACAATTGTACAAATCATTATCTGAATTTTATCTTACATTTAATAAAATCCCAATACTATAAGGAGTGCCCCACTACTATTTATTTATTACTTATTTTTGATTTGTCAGACTAGGTGTTGTCTGCCAGTGGAAGCACCTCTAAGCGATTCCCCATCACTCGAGTGCGACATAATTCCGTATTCATAAGACTGCCTATGTTTTTATTTTATTTCATTTTATGGTTTGCTTTTTCTTTTTGCTTACTTTTGTTCTTTGTATTGTAGAGTCAAGGAGAGAGGCTTCTTTCTAGGGAAACACCAGAAGAACTGAAGCAACAGCCTTTGGCTCTTGGTTACTATGTCTCCACAGCCAAAGCAGAAAACCTGCCTGAATGGTTTTGGTCATCATGCCCACAAGCGCAAAACCAGTGTCCCTTATTTTTAAAGGTAAAAACTCAATCTGTGTTTTCTAGTTTAAACCTGTGAATATGTGCCACGAAAAGAAAGTAAAAAAAAAAAAGACTGAAATAAAATGTCATAGCTCAGTATGAAAGATTTTTCCATGTGTCTTCGTAAAGGTAACTAGTTTGTTTACCGATCCACAGGCTTCACTACATCATCATATTTCTATATCTCAAAACGATGACCTACTACCTGCGCGCACTTCACAACGTGTTCCTCATCCTTTGGATTCCAAAACAACATCAGATGTTCTTAGGTAAGTTTACAGCTTCAGCAGAATAAGGATTGCCTGCTGTTCAGTTGGCCTTTTGTATTTTATGTGTATTCATTGAAAGCCATCTTCAGTTTTTTTGTTTTTTGTTTTTTAGGTTTGTGCTTGAGCAGTACAATGCCCTCTCTTGGTTGACGTGTAACCCAGCTACTCAGGATCGAACGTCATGCCTACCTGTTCACTTCACGGTGCTCACGCAAATGTATAACATGGTCATGGACATTCTCTGAGTACTTTCATCCTACCTTGACCAACATCCAGAGTCCCCTGTAGTTTCCGTGTTTAAAGTCTCTGCTGTTGGACCTGTTGCATGGAGGAAATGCACTTCATCAGGAACACTTGTTTCTGTGCAACACAAAATATACACTAAGAAATACTAGTGCAAACAAATTATTCTCCTGAGAGAAACGAATACATGGGCAGGCTACGTATGCCTGCAAGCTAATAAATGGAAGGCAATCCAGCAATAGATCAAAGTAGTCTACAGCTTTGATAAGAAACAATACAGTAGCGTACACCACTGGGGAAACCCCGACCAATATATAGAAGTCTTTCTTGCATCATGTTCCGCTCAGTTATTGTATCAGCTTCACAAAGCACTTCTATGCCACTAACTCAGCTCGCTCTTTTTTTTGTAGCCCAGACCAGGCCATGAGTATTACTGTTTCATATTTGCTTTACTTTGATTCAAGCCCATTGTGCTACATTTGATGTCTGGTTGCATTCTGACCTTAAGAAAAGTTGTTTTTGTGCCAAACCTCTCAGTATTCCTCATTCAGTTTATAATGATTCTGTATATGCGGTAGCCAAAGCGAATGCCTCCTAGTCACTATTTCAGTGTTGATACCGTGTCAGAAGCGGATCCTCTTCTGTTCTCCATAGAAGTGACAATCAGCAATATTTTCCTAATGGTGTGAATTACATTCCACGGGCCTTGTATTTGAAAACTGGTTTGAAACCTAAACCAGTTTTGTGGTCTCAATGTTTTGGATATGTAGTAGATCCAATGCCCATCTCTTATACCTAATGGCTATTACCAGCTATGGCTCTTTCCAGCCATCCATTGCAATTTCCACTTGCAGCGTGCTGTTGCTGTTGTATTTTTTATTTTTAAGCAAACCCTATCCATGATCCAAGTAACATGCACATTTGTATCCTTTTTCCCAATGACAGTCGCATGAAGATTTACGTGAAGGCCTAAAAACAAAACAAAAAAATGCCAATTTTGAAGGCAACCAGCTTGGTATTTTTGAGGTGCTAGGGAGCAGTATCTGTATTGCAGTCAGTTGCTCTTTAAGATTTGTGATTTCTATTTTTGCGGTTTCTGCAGATTGTGCTGCAGATCGATATATCATGAAGATACATATCGCCTCCAATTAAACAGTATTAGGCGAAGCTATATGTAGACTTGACAACAGGGCAGAATGACCTTCCTGCTGATTCAGGTTGTCCCATCTGTGGAGGTCCAGTTGTATTTTAATGCATCCTGGTCATGGGAGGCAAAGGCCATGTGATATCTCTTGAACAAGTCAACAACTTCGTCAGCTTGCCAAAAACCGAACTCCTAGCTGAAGTGGTTTACTGAATGGAGAAGCTGACACAATACTGGAGGTTTCATGTACCTTGCATAAGAAAGCAATCCACACATCAAGTCCTTTCTTTATAAGACTGAGCTCAGTGGCAATCCAATACAAAGCATGACACATACAGGCAGCTCTTTTCTCAAATCCATATATCCTTTCTAGATATTTATGTGTTATTTTTGTTCATCATTTACTATTTAAAGAAGTATTTGGTTTTAGCATGGAGAAAGGCGAGTTAAATGGCTGTTTTATTTAAACTCCGACACCGAACAAGTCAAAGGATGTCATTTGCACATCAACAGACATCTACTCTACTTTTCATTGGAAATGTTATTCTAAATTTCTGACAGTTTCAGACGTGTAAAGTTTTTGCCAGTTCTGGAAGGGAAAAAAAAAAAAATCTGATCTGTGACAAAGATTAAAGAATAATGTATTTGTATATAGAAATATATATCACTTTTTTTAAAAAAAATTGTAAAAGTTGTACATTTCTCAATGAACTAATTTTTAAAGCATTTACTGGCTGTGTTTTTCCATTTTATATATAAAATATATAAATATATATAAATAATATTATATATACACACATTTACAAATATCTATAAATAGCCGTAAAAACTGAATATGGGAAATGAAGCCCTGCCAGAAACCCATGGAAGGAGGAAAGTTTCAAACAAGATTTTAATCCCACCTCTGGTACCTCACATTCAGAAAAAAAAAAAAAAAAAAAAAAACTTTGATACAAAAAAAAAACAGTGGAAAAAAATAAACAAAAGTTGAGTTAAAGGTAATTCAATATAAATGTGCTTCATATATACCTTGTGAACAAAAGGTCTATACTTTTACACACTTTTTTTTAGATGAATAAATTATTGATTTATTGATATCGGACTTGAGAATTCCTTTATTGCGTTGCATCATAGTGATTATAATTGGCTGATGAATGTTTTGGAGGAAATTCTGGTCGATGTTGCTCTTTGACCTTTTCACTTTCCCTTAATCCCTTATTGCTACTGTAGTAAAAGTGACCAAACAATGGCCTGATATTTTTTTTGGAAGGGGAAGGACTTTTGAAAACCAGAAAATGTTCACCGTCTATAGGCACTTCACTAATACATTTATGAGCTTATTAGAATATCAAACCATGTTGAATCTAAAACGGCTCCCACTCTTCTAGATCTTGGAGAGAGTCTGTGCCAATTTGTACTCATTTAGCCAAAAGAGCATTTGTGAGGTGAGACACCGATGGTGGTTGAGAAGGTTTGGCTTGCAGTTGAGATACAAGTTCATCTCAAGGGTGTTAAACAGCGTTGAGATCAAAAATGTGTTGAGGAGGAACTGAAGTGTCTGCACAAACTAATCAGATTGTGTCTTTATGGACTTTGCTTTGTACACAGGGGGGTGCAATCATGCTGGATCAGCTTTCCTCAAACTGGAGAAGCATAAATTTTATAATATATATATATATATATATATATATATATATATATACACAATGTGTATTCTGTAACTTTTAACAACTAGCCCTCGTTGGAAAGAAGATCAAAACCTGAAAGACAGCCCTATACTTATATCCTTCCTTCACCAAAGGCACAATGTATTGCGGTAGGTAACATTCACTACCAAACCCAGATTTGGCTATCAGACTGCCAGGCTATGAACGTGGCTCAATACTTGCTAGAGCTCTCCAGAGTCCAGTGACCGTGTGCTTTACATCACTCCATCTTGCATCACACATGGTGATCTTTGACTTCTGTCACGGGTGGCAGCCACTTCTGGGATCACGTGCGTCACAATGCAAATCGAAGTCAAACAAATTGACTTTGGTACGAATTTCAGGATAAATTTGATTTGCCGCGAAGCCAAATTTCCTTGGGCTCCATGGTAAAGAATCCATTTTCCCTGGGAAAAAAACATACCTCATCCATATGTGTGCAAAGAGGCTGTTGCGGCCTTCTTGATTGAAGAGACCACGCAAAATCTTGTGCGGGGTGACACATGATGTCACCGCGCCTGGCCTGCGTGATGATGTGTGGTGTCTTCAATCAAGGTGGCTGTGACAACCTCTACGCAAACAAATGGATAAGGTGAGGTTTTTATTGTCACAAATCAAATTTCTTTGGGAAATTCGGCGAAGCAGCCGAATCAAATTTTACATAACTTAGCTTATCTCTAGTCGTAACCATGGAAACAGTGTATAATGTGATGGAATAATGTACAATCACAATACATTAGTAAGTGGCTTGTATTAACTTTCTCTACATGATAAATGCCACTTGCTGAAGTGAGACAACCCCTTTAAGTAAAATGCTGTAGAATCCTTACAGAGATGTATCTGAATGATGTTATTTTGGTCACTAGCACATGGATTTCTTTTTTCTGGCATGAAAACAAAAACTAGCCATGAGTTTAACCTCTGACTCCTCTTCTGACCTCTTTCTGCAAAGTGAAGGATAGAGACATTATAGCCTGACATCAAAGAGGTATTTTCTATACTAGCCAGTACTTTAACTCCTTAAGGACACAGCCATATTTCACCTTAAGGACCAGGCCATTTTTTGCAAATCTGACCAGTGTCACTAAGTGGTGGTAACTTTAAAATGCTTTGACTTATCCAGGCCATTCTGAGATTGTTTTTTCGCCACATATTGTACTTCATGACACTGGTAAAATGAAGGAAAAAAAATCATTATTATTTTTTTTAAATACCAAAATTTCGGAAAAATTTACAAGTTTCAATTTCTCTACTTCTATAATACATAGTAATACCTCCAAAAATAGTTATTACTACGATTACTGTCTATTTCATGTTTGGATCATTTTGGGAATGACATTTTAGTTTTTTGGGACGTTACAAGGCTTAGAATTTTAGAAGCAAATCTTGAAATTTTCAAAAACCCAATTTTTAGGGACCAGTTCAGGTCTGAAGTCACTTTGTGAGGCTTACATAATAGAAACCACCCAAAACTGATTTTACAAACGTCGTTAACCCTTTAGGTGTTCCACAAGAGTTAATGGCAAATGGAGCTAAAAAATTTATTGCAAATTTTCCATTTTAATCCATTTTTTCCAGTAACAAAGCAAGGGTTGACAGCCAAACAAAATGCTATATTTATTGCCCCGATTCTGTAGTTTGCAGAAACACCCCATATGTGGCCGTAAACTACTGAACGGGCACACAGTAGGGCGTAGAGGGAAAGGTGCGCTGTGTGGTTTTTGGAAGGCAGATTTTGCTGGACTGGTTTATTTACACCATGTCCCATTTAAAGCCCCCCTGATGCACCCCTAGAGTAGAAACTCCATAAAGTGACCCCATTTTGGAAACTATGGGATAAGGTGGCAGTTTTGTAGATGGGGTCGCTTTTATAGAGTTTCTACTCTAGGGGTGCATCAGGGGGGCTTCAAATGGGACATGGTGCCAAAGAAAGGCCATCAAAATCTGCCTTCCATAAACCACACGGCGTTCCTTTCCTTCTGCGCCCTGCCGTTTGGTCATACAGCAGTTTACGACCACATATGTGGTCTCAATGTTTTGGATATGTAGTAGATCCAATGCCCATCTCTTATACCTAATAGCTATTACTAGCTATGGCACATAGCTAATGGCTCTTTCCAGCCATCCATTGCAATTTCCACTTGCAGCGTGCTGTTGCTGTTGTATTTTTTTATTTTAAGCAAACCCTATCCATGATCCAAGTAACATGCACATTTGTATCCTTTTTTCCAATGACAGTCACATGAAGATTTACGTGAAGGCCTAAAAAAAACAAAAAAAAAACTATTTTGAAGGCAACCAGCTTGGTATTTTTGAGGTGCTAGGAAGCAGTATCTGTATTGCAGTCAGTTGCTCTTTACAATTTGTGATTTCTATTTTTGCGGTTTCTGCAGATTGTGCTGCAGATCGATATATCATGAACATACATATCGCCTCCAAATAAACAGTATTAGGCGAAGCTATATGTAGACTTGACAACAGTGGTTTTATTGGCACTATTTTGGGGGGCATATGACTTTTTGATCGCTTGCTATTACAATTTTTGTGATGTAAGGTGACCAAAAAAACTACTTTTTTGCACTGTTTTATTTTTTTGACCGTGTTTATCTGAGGGGTTAGGTCATGGGGTATTTTTATAGAGCAGATTCTTACGGACGTGGCGATGCCTTATATGTCTTTTTTTTATGTATTTTAGTTTTACAAAATAATATTTTTGAGAGAACTTTTTTAGTTTTAGTGTCTCAAGTCTGAGAACCATAGGTTTTTTTATCCGATGGGATAAATATATAAATGGGAATATAAATTTAGTACTCCATGGAAGTGTGGTACTCCCTGAAGCAACCAATAATGCAGAGGCCCGGGTTGATCGGGGCACGTGTCACACTGAGTGGTGGTGTCCTTCTGTATTCCCCTCCTGTGACACTGCACCTTTTTTGGGTCTGTCCCTTCTTTCCAGTATGGGGGACCACACCTGGAAAGTGTTGGCCAGGGACGATCCGGGCGCCTCCAGTTCCCGAGGTACTCCGGCCTGCTCTTTCCCGGTCAGAAAAGATCAGGTCCTTGAGGACTGCCTCATAGAGCTGAAGGAATGTCCCTGTGTTGCCAGCGCTCCAGGACAGCACAAAAGAGTTGTACAAGGCAACCTGTACCAAGTAGACCGCAACTTTTTTGTACCATGCTTGGGTTTTGCGCATGACATTATATGGCTTCAGGACTTGATCAGAGAGATCAACTCCTCCCATCTACTGATTGTAGTCGACGATGCCATCGGGCTTGAGGACCGTTGCCACGGTACCTCGCACAGGGACAGGGGTGATGCCGTTACCGTGAATTGTGGACAGTACAAGGACATCCTCTTGTCCTTTTATCTGACCAGCAACAGGTTTCCACTGGTATGGGCACGGGTCTCACCCCTGGGGATAGGTACCTGGAGGGGGTGGGTAGGGAGGCAGCGTTGATTTTTCCCGCACGGTCCCACAAGCGGACGTGGATCTGGCAGCGAGGGACTGGAACAAGGGGATACTAGTATAAAAGTTATCCACGTACAGGTGGTAACCCTTATCTAGCAGTGGGTGCATAAGGTCCCACATAAGTTTCCCACTAACACCCAGAGTGGGGGGGACATTCTGGGGGTTGAATACGGGAATCTCGCCCCTTGTACACACAACTTTTAAGTGTACCCTGAGGTACTCTCAGAAAGTTTGTACAGCTTCATGCCATACCTCGCCAGCTTAGGCTACTTTCACACTAGCGTTCGGAGCGGGTCCGTCTGATGTTTCATCAGACGGATCCGCCGCTCCTATAATGCAGACGTTTGCATCTGTTCAGAACGGATCCGTCTGCATTATAACTTAGAAAAATTTCTAAGTGTGAAAGTAGCCTGAACGGATCCGTCCAGACTTTACATTGAAAGTCAATGGGGGCGGATCCGTTTGAAGATTGAGCCATATTGTGTCATCTTCAAAGCAGCGTTCAGGTGTCCGCTCACTGAGCGGAGCGGAGGCTGAACGCTGGCAGACGGATGCATTCTCAGTGGATCCGCCTCCACTGAGAATGCATTAGGGCCGGACGGCTGCGTTCATGGCCGCTTGTGAGCCCCTTCAAACGGAGCTCACGAGCGGACACCTGAACGCAGGTGTGAAAGTAGCCTTAGAGGGAACATACTGGCGGAAAATGAGTCTCCCCTTGAAAGTAATGAGAGACTGATCAACCGCGACCTCCCTTCCAGGTACATAGACCTGCACAAATTTGGCCCCAAAGTGATCGATGACCGGCCTGAATTTGTACAGGCGGTCATAGGCAGGATCACCTTGGGGGAGACATGCTGCATAATGCAGGCATTTTCGGGTGGCCTCAAACCGGCAGCGTGTCATGGCGTACTTGTGGGGTCTGTTAGAGGACGTCCCCACTCCAGTAATGCCTGACACTAGGTTTCTTGACTAGGCCCATGTGCAGCACGAGGCTCCAAAACGTCCTCATCTCGGCTGCACTGACCGGAGTCCAGCCACCAGGCCTAGCCAAAAAGAAGCCCGGGTGTTGAGCAATTAACTGTTGGATGTACAGGTTTGTTTGCTCCACCATTAGACTTACAAAGAGGTCACTGAAAAAAAGACTAAAGTAGTTGTATTCAGTGAAGCCCACTGTGGAAATTTGGATTCCTGGTTGGCCTACAAAATCGGGAATCACGGGCTCAAAACGCTCTGGGGTATACCATGCAAGTTCACCGGCAGGGGGCTCCGGTGGACTTAACTGGTGGGCCGGAAAACTAGTACGAGCCCCAGAGCTGCTCGTACTAGGGTGGGCCACAGGGTCCCTAGCATGGCTGTCCCCTTACTCCTCCTGGCGGCGTCTCTTCCGCCTTGGGGGCTCATCATCATCGCTAGATGAAAAAAAAAACTGCTTGCGCCCCCCCCCAATTTGGTGGGGGGGCAGGGGGGCAAGCTGCAACACCCCTGGGGGGGTCTAGGGTCACACAGCTGTGCTGTCGACCCCAGACACCCGATTTTAGGGTGATGCAACAAAAACTGGCTTTTTTTTCCCCTGAATATCCCTGCCTAACCTTTACCGAAATACCTGGGTGAAGGTGGTGCTGGGCACAGATGGGGGTGCTGGCTGATGATCCCTGCAGCTCTGGAGCTCGACGTGCAGCGCTCCTCTCTCCTCGGCTCCCGGACACAAAAGGAGAAGGAGAGGAGCGCTGCAGTAATTTGAATGGCCCGCC
Organism: Bufo bufo; assembly: GCF_905171765.1. Taxonomy (NCBI): domain Eukaryota; kingdom Metazoa; phylum Chordata; class Amphibia; order Anura; family Bufonidae; genus Bufo; species Bufo bufo. The sequence goes on along the minus strand of NC_053390.1, from coordinate 286,323,800 downwards.
CGCCCAGCCGACCAATGAGAGACGATCCTGAGAGGTGATGTCACCATCACCTCTCAGGATCACAAGATGGTGATTGGTGGTGTATTATCACACCACCGATCGCCATCCTGTTCCGGGTTATCGGGTCCCCGGAAACGCAGCAAACCTCAGGTCTGAATTGACCCAAGGTGCCTGCTCAATGACTTGAGCAGGCACCCAGTTCTGATCGGAACTATACATGACGTACCGGTACGTCATGTGACCTTAAGTACCGGGACATCATGCCGTACCGGTACGTCGTGTCCGGAACAGGTTAAAGAAGTTGTCTCACTTCAGCAATACAAGCCACTTACTAATGTATAGTGATTGTCCATATTGCTTCCTTTGCTGGCTGGATTCATTTTCCTATTGTGTTATACACTGTTTGTTTCCATGGTTATGGCCGTGCTTGCACACTGTAGAAAAAAAAAAGCACCAGCCTATGTGAGTTCCCATGGTCCCTGCCACCAGAGGGGCCAGCATATTTTCCTATAGTGTACAAGCACGTCCACCGCTGATGGATTGCAGGGTGGTTGTAGCCATGGAAAAAAAGCAATGTATAATGTGATGGAAAAATGAATCCAGCCAGCAAAGGAAGCAATATGGACAATCGCAATACATTAGTAAGTGCCTTGTATTAACTTCCTCTACATGATAAATGCCATTTGCTGAAGTAAAACAACCCCTTTAATCTGTTTAAAACACCATCCAACTTTGAAAGCTATAGTTTAAATGGCTCCAGTGTGTAATAAAATAAAGCCCCATTCCAAATAGCCTTACAGCTCCTATGCAGACCTATGTGTTTCCATGTTTGTTACAAATAAATGCTGTATGGTCTGATTCTGCAGTCATGCTTACATCTGTTCATTACTTCTTCTTAACAAGCTTCGAAAAGATTCATGTACAGAGCCTATAGGTGTAACAGCAACTCCCCTGTTGCTCCTAGAGGCTCATTTGCATATATTAAAGTATTTTTCTTAGAAATGCGGGGACATATAAATATGGGGCCAACACAGCTGCCAAAGCGCCCATGCAACAGGTCAGACAGTTTTATAGGTACAATTCTGCTGATGGATGCCCTATAAATGGGTACCCTTAAATAAGTGGAGAGGCAGGTCTACCCATGTCTATGGCAGTTAGTGGAAGTAGTACTTGGTTGTCTCCGGAACTAACATAGAGATGAATGGCGCAGCAGTTCACATGCCTAGAACGGTATGATATAAAAATCGGAGACTAAAATTGGTCTACATGAGTTAATAAATAGCGCCCCCCCCCCAATTATTATTTTTTGTTGCAAGGATTGTGTATAATTCCGTAAAATATACCTCTGTTGAGATGAGAAGCCTAAACATGGGTGTCATATTACCAATTTGCACACACAATCATATTACAAATCTAATTCACATCTTAACCCATGTCTCCTATCTACAGTTCCACCTTGTTTGGAAGATGTGTTGGAGCTGATTCACATGACCGCGCTCAGTTCAGAAAACACGATCTGTGTGTTGTCTGCATCTCCCATGAACTGACTGGATGTGACTGAATTCGGAATCCATATCGGGATTCTCCGCTAACCGGAAGCCGAACTTTAGACGCCGAACTTAAAACAGAAGTTTGCTCAACACTAGTAGTAACTCATAGCTGTTTGCTAATGGCCACACAGTTTTTCAGCAAACCACACGGCCATTAACATACAGCAAGGAGTTAGCACTTGGTTCATTATTAATCTGAGTGCCCTGCTATGACAGCATCCTTAGGCTGGTTTCACACGGGCATTGCGGAAAAAGATGCGGGTGCATTGCAGGAACATGCGCGATTGCAAAACATTGTAATGCGTTTTGCACGCGCGTGAGAATAATCGGCATGTTTGGTACCCAAACCCGAACTTCTTCACAGTTCGGCTTTGGGTTAGGTGTTGTGTAGACTGTATTATTTTCCCTTATAACATGGTTAAAAGGGAAAATAATAGCATTCTTAATACAGAATGCATAGTACAATAGGGCTGAAGGGGTTAAAAAAATAAATAAATTTTTTTTAACTCACCTTAATCCACTTGCTCGCGCAGCCGGCATCTCTTCTGTCTTCATCTTTGCTGTGCACAGGAAAAGCTTTGATGACGTCACTGCGCTCATCACATGGTCCATCACATGATCAATCACCATGGTGGTGGATCATGTGATGGACCATGTGATGAGCGCAGTGACGTCATCAAAGGTCCTTTTCCTGTGCACAGCAAAGATGAAGACAGAAGAGAAGCCGGACTGCGCGAGCAAGTGGATTAAGGTTAGTTAAATTATTTTTTATTTTATTTTAACCCCTCCAGCCCTATTGTACTATGCATTCTGTATTCAGAATGCTATTATTTTCCCTTATAACCATGTTATAAGGGAAAATAATAATGATCGGGTCTCCAATAATGATCGCGTCTCCTAGCAACTGTGCGTGAAAATCGCACCGCTTCCGCACTTGCTTGCGGATGCTTGTGATTTTCACGCAGCCCCATTCACTTCTATGGGGCCTGCGTTGCGTGAAAAACACAGAATATAGAACATGCTGCGATTTTCATGCTACGCACTAGTGATGCGTGAAAACCAACGCTCATGTGCACAGCCTCATAGAAATGAATGGGTCCGGATTCAGTGCGGGTGCAGGGCATTCACCTCACGCATTGCACCCGCGTGGGAAATCTCGCCCGTGTGAAAGGGGCCTTAGGGTGCTACGACACGTCGCGGCTGTGCTGTTTTTGGTGTGGCAAAAAAACACACAAAAAAAACAAGTGGTGCATTTTCTTCCAGCAAAGGGGAAACACAGCAAAACTGAATTACGTTAATTACAAAATAGAGTTATCGGCACATTAATGTAATTCAGTTCTGCTGTGTTTTCCCTTTGCAGGAAGAAAACGCCCTATAAATGCAAGTATATTTTTGCAAAAACAGCATACATTTGTTGATGCTGTTTTTTTCCCAAATGTACAGTAGCCAGGCACCTCTAATCTTCATTTCAGGTACACTAATAGCTTGGCGTTACATTGATTTGGGCCTGGAACCAGTGGTATGCCCATTTCTCCCAGGAGCCGTTTTCCAACATGAAAATGCCAGGCTACATGTTGCTCATGCTACTGTGAGCAGCCTGTGTGGCCTAAACTGGCTACCATGGCCTGCAGTGTCTCCAATCGAGCACATCTGGGACGACATTGGTCGGCAATTGCAAAGAGAGCTGCCAGCAGCCGATCATGATGATTTGGCTATCATTTTCTGTGCCTACCTATATGAGAAAAAAATAAAGTGACAACTTAACCGATCCAGGGAGCTGGGGATGAGCAAGTGCTCATGGTACACATTGGCAGTTCTTAGATGGAAAGTCCTTAAAATGATTTCAGAAGACAGTACAGGTCCCAAAGTTAGTGGGCATCACTAATGAAGTCAGCAGATCTTTAGGGAGTGAAATAAATGGCTGTGAAATTTGTGATACAGTCAGTTTCGATCTAATTGCGGCTCTATTGTACAGTGTACACATGGCGCTTCTACTCGATACTAAATAAATCGAGATGTTTTGAATATTTTGTTTCCATTTTTTCTCATTTACATGTATTATTTTTGTGAATTCCTTAATTCCATGAATTTTCCTTCTTGGTGTTACGATTTAGGGCTCTTTCACACCTGCGTTCTTTTCTTCCGGCATAGAGTTCCGTCGTCGGGGCTCTATGCCGGAAGAATCCTGATCAGTTTTATCCTAATGCATTCTGAATGGAGAGAAATCCGTTCAGGATGCATCAGGATGTCTTCAGTTCCGGAACGGAACGTTTTTTGGCCGGAGAAAATACTACAGCATGCTGCGCTTTTTGCTCCGGCCATAAATCTTGAATACTTGCCGCAAGGCCGGATCCGGAATTAATGCCCATTGAAAGGCATTAATCCGGATCCGGCCTTAAGCTAAACGTCGTTTCGGCGCATTGCCGGATCCGACGTTTAGCTTTTTCTGAATGGTTACCATGGCTGCCGGGACGCTAAAGTCCTGTTTGCCATGGTAAAGTGTAGTGGTGAGCGGGGGAGCAGCATACTTACCGTCCGTGCGGCTCCAGAGTGACGTCAGGGCGCCCCAAGCGCATGGATCACGTGATCGCATGGATGACGTCATTCTGGAGCGCCCCGGGAGCCGCGCGGACTGTAAGTATACCGCTCCCCGCTCCTACGATGGCAACCAGGACTTTAATAGCGTCCTGGCTGCCATAGTAACACTGAAAGCATTTTGAAGACGGATCCGGCAAGCAGTTCCGTCGCCGACTGATGGCATTTGTAAGACTGATCAGGCACTGAAATGCCAGATCCGTCTTTCCAGTGTCATTAGGAAAAACGGAACCGGCATTTATTTTATTTTTTCCGGTCTGCGCAGACTGATCAGACATTCCGGTATTTTGAATGCCAGATCCGGCACTAATACATTCCTATGGAAAAAAAAATGCAGGATCCGGCGTTCAGGCAAGTCTTCAGTTTTTTTGGCCAGAGAGAAAACAGCAGCATGTTTTATCTCTGTCCTGATCAGTTAAAAAGAGTGAACTGAAGACATCTTGATGCATCCTGAATGGATTACTCTCCATTCAGAATGCATTGGGATAAAACTGATCAGTTCTTTTCCGGTATAGAGCCTCTAGGATGGAACTCTATGCTGGAAAAGAAAAACACTAGTGTGAAAGTACCCTTAAACGTGTACGTTAATTTTCTGCAACAAACTTTTACCATGGATGATGTGAGCGCAGTACAATAGAGCCCTGATCAGATAGGAACGGACTATCATAAATCCGTGGTAGCGGAATCAATAATCGGCCATTATTGATTCCGCTACCACGGACCACAACGGAATTCGGAATCCATATCGGGATTCTCCGCTAACCGGAAGCCGAACTTTAGACGCCGAACTTAAAACAGAAGTTCGCTCAACACTAGTTACCACTTCTTTCATTAGCAGTCGGCAGGGAACTGTAGCTCCTGGCTGCACTGCTGCCCCATCTTGGCCGTGTTGCGGCTGCTACGTGTGACAGCACCAATACTGGTAAGGCTCAGTTCACATCAGCGTTCAGCCTTTCTGTTCACTTGCTCTCTTATAGGAGCAGGAGAACAGAAAGGACGGATTCGGCACATAACGGAGCATACGGACCCCAGAAGACTTTAATGGGGTCCGTTAGGTTTCTGCTCAGAGGAAGATTTTTGAAGCGGAGATAAAAGTCCTGCGTGCACAACTTTTGTCTCCGCTTCAAAAATCTTTCTCTGAGCGGAAACCTAACGGACCCCATTATAGTCTATGGGGTCCGTAGACTCCGTTTGGCTTAGTTATGTACCGCATCCGTCCTTTGCGTTCTAGGAGCAGGAGAATGAAAAGGCTGAACACTGATGTGAACTCAGCCTTAGGTTTCGTTTACAGGTTGCATGCTGTTCTGGCACAGAGCATAAATGCTGGGTTTCGGGCGGAAAAAATAGTTGCATGCAATGGTTTTTGTCCAGCTGGCGTTTGCGCTGGATCTCCAAAACAAAGATGTGAACGTGGCCTAACATGTATCTAAATAACAACATGCTACATCTAAGAAAAATGTAACAGAAGTCTATCTACAGTGAAAAATCATGATTGCAAAAGAAAACAAACTTGCAGGTATAAAATCTTAGTGAATGGTCTCTGATTAAAGAGTAATAAGATTTTGTTTAAATCCAATGAGAAAGAAGCAGAGTCTCACATATGGTTGAAGTGCTTATCTGCTTATTCTGTTGCACTGGTTCCGTTATTTTAAGGTTTACCAACAGAGGGCATCGTCCTACAACATAAATATATTTCAGCGTGTTCCTTTTTTGGGGGAAATTATATTGCAGTTCAGTATTAGAAACAAGTGATTTGGGCAATATACATTGCAGGCAGCAGGTGAGGTCCCTGGTATCTGAGAATGTCCGTGAATTCCTATGCCACATGCTCATTTTACTTAGGGCTCATGCACACAACCTTATGTATTTTGCAGTCTGCAAAACACGGATCCGGGAACAAAAAGGATGACACCCATGTTACATCCGTTTTTTTTTTTTTGGGCAGATCCATTGTAACAATGTTCTATTTTTTTTGCGGGGCAGACATATGGATACGGAATGCACACAGTCATTTCAGTTTTTTTACGGCCCCATTGAAATAAATGGTTCCGCATACTTGCAAAAAAAACGGAATGGACACAGACAAAAAAATCAGTTTGTGTGCATGACCCCTTAGGCCTCTTTCACACGAGCGTGACGGATTAGGTCCGGGTGCGTTCAGTGAAACTCGCACTATTTTGCAAGCAAGTTCAGTTAGTTTTGTCTGCGATTGCGTTCAGTCATTCAGTTTTTTTTGCGCGGGTGCAATGCGTCTTGATGCGTTTTTCACGCGCATGATAAAAAACTGAAGGTTTACAAACAACATCTGTTAGCAACCATCAGTGAAAAACCCATCGCACCCGCACTTGCTTGCGGATGCAATGCGTTTTTCACACAGCCCCATTCACTTCTATGGAGCCAGGGCTGCGTGAAAAACGCAGAATATAGAACATGCTGCGATTTTCACGCAGCGCAGAACTGATGTGTGAAAAACAACACTCATGTGCACAGACCCATTGAAATGAATGGGTCAGGATTCAGTGCGGGTGCTATGCGTTCACGTCACACATTGCACCCGCGCGGAAAACTCGCTCGTGTGAAAGGGGCCTTATTGTTCATCTAGTTTACCGCTGACATCGTAATGTCTTTTGATGCATACTATTAAGATTGACAAACAACGTTAGTATTGACACTGAGCTTGGAAAAAACTGAAAAGCGCATGGCGTTTCTTACACCAGTGTCAATCACAAACCTCACTGGCATACGATGAACCAGACTTTTTTTTAAGGTGTACACCTCTTCGGAAGCTCCATGCATTAGAAAATGAAATCTACTCCAAAGAGAGAACAGGCCTAGATTTCAGATGTAATGTAGAAATGCGTGGCCCGCCTATGCTTCGCTCACGTTTTGTAAAAGTGGCAGAAAAGTGCTTCAAGTTGCAAAATTAGCGATTTCCGAACTCTGGCGTGCGAGAATGATACATTCGCCCCTATGTGTGGAGGATGCAGAAACAGGATATCTGGAATTAGAAGTGTCTGCATTTTTTTCTGTCAAACTCTTGTCCACATGGACAAAAGTGGTGCTTTTTCTGGGGAGAAAAAGGGAGACCTTTGTTTCTAATCCAGACTCCTTTAACTTTGCCATCCATCTTATTTAAGCTAATGTTCCTTCTCTGCTTCCCTATTTACCAGTGTTGCGATGCCCTAATCGATGCCCTCCACGTCTACTACAAGGCTGTAGAAAATAGTCATCCTATTGATGCATTTTGCAGAAACAAATTCATAGCTTTATTTTAGGTCAACGGGTGTCTTGTTCAATTAGGGATTAACCCCTTTATGACTACAGGGGTTTTAGTTCTATTTTGACCAGAGAAAATGTGAAAGCTGTGCCTAACAGCCGCAGTCTTTTCAGACCGCACGCTGTGTACTTAGGCAGATTCGGTATGCAGGGCAGTAGCACACGCATGAGAGCTCCATTACACTATACACATTTTTTATATTGTATATAAATTATTTTCACTACAGTTTGGAAATAATATCACATTACGGTTTAGCAGCTTAATGTAATAAAACATGCATGTGCCCTGAAAAACCCTCCAGGCCATGTTCATACATGTGGTTTTACCACCATCCCGATTATGCCAAGTCTATCAGTCTTGACTCCTAGAAAGGCTTCTGAGGAAGAAGGTTTTTAAATTAGTTTTATTTAATTATAGTAAAGGAGGCAAAGCGGCAACAGTTGTCTTTTTATTCTATGTACAACATTTTTACGAATGAAATTTGAAAAACCTCAAGGTTCCAAAAGTATCTAGCACGTAACTGGTTAAAACCTAGACATTAGCAGGTATGCTTTTATACCACCCGAGTCACCCCACACACCACCCATCTACAAAGTGTTCAACCTTTGTGTAATGAAATGTGTTATTGGCTGATGCTTCAGGCTACTTAAAAGGGCCGAGACTAGGGGAATGTGTTTGGAAAAGTTGTTAGCAATGAAACGGGTCATTAACCCACTCGCCTTGTTAACAAGAGCAGTGACTGCTTATTGCCCTAGTTTGTAATAGACCTGAAATTACTTTCATGTAAACAAGTGTGCTCCTTCAACCCTCAGGCGAATGGGTGGTAATAGAAGGGGCAGCGGGCACCATTAACTCTTACTGCCAATATCGTCTACTCTGTAACTCAACGTGGTCAAATACTTTTCAGCTCACTAGTCTGATTTTCAAATCTGGTTTTATAATTAAACATCCTTCCAGCTAACAAGAGCGATTGTGAAACTCATGAGTGCACAGGACACGGAGATTCTTAACCCCCTATACATAGCGGAAATATATCCGGGCCTATGAGATCCATCCGAAATCCGCTAAAAGCTATTCTGTGATGCTCTGACCAGATTTGATATTGTGATATTGTAGCATGGCTCCATTCTTCTTACGCACCAAATTATGCAAATATACTGTAGCTCTCCGGGATATAACACTTGTATTTGCATTGTAGAAGCAGATCAAATGGGCAAGCAAATGAGTTTAGACTATGTGCCATGAATTGTGCATACATGGCATCGCTTATTCTGTGATGTGAAACATGAAGCCGCGTCGCTCCTGACGTATTCAGATCTGGATGGAATAGGCGTTTCACAGTGGGCTACCGTGATGTGTCAACTTAACCCTAAATTGCTCCAACATTGTTCAGAGTTTTGGTTAGACTGGAGTAATGGCTTTTATGCTTTCTCGTACAGCTTCATAATGCGATGTCCTTGTAACCAAGCTAAATGTGCCCTAAGTGCCCCAAAAGCACCATCTGTGCAGCAAGGTCTTCGGCTTTTAAGACACAAAGTCTAGTATGACTCAGGTGGCTAAAGGCAAAAATGCAATCTCTAAACGTGCAGATTATTTTTTTCAATAAAGCAATGCTTCTTCAATATCCTAGTGCCCAACTAATTGCAAATACATAGTCAGAACATGATTTATTAGCAGCACCAAGCTGAACAGCACGAAGATCAGACATGAGCTTGCACACATATACCTGGATACAGGCTCCTATATGCAATGATCTTATGGCCACAATAGCAGAGAAACACAGGCTAAGTTCTGTTGAAGTAAATATAATGGGTTGCAGTAGCATTAGATGTATGGGAATCATAGAGATGCGATACAGTTGCATGATGGAGAACCGCACACCTACGGACTCAATGAAAGCTGCTTTTTTTTATTTAGTAGCAATGCAACCTTTTTAAGGAAAAAATTGAACCATTTCTCAGCTGTAATACTTTTTGAAAAGAAGGCAGGTTGGCCCAAAATGCACTGCAAATAGATTTAAAGAAAACCTTGACTCACAGGTGTGTAACGTAAAACTTGAATCTGTGCCATGTGCCATTTACCCTCCTCAACATTGAAATTGCAACATCAAGAAGGACAAGTCGTAAGGTAGAAGCTAAGTAGCAGATGTCGCTAAGGCCAGATTCACAACCACCGTTTCGTTTTCCGTTCTTCTGATCATTGAGAACAGAAAACAAAAAATAAAGGATCCTTTTTTTGAGCATCTGTTATGCTTAGTTATGCCCATTTTGCATCTGTTTTATCCATTTCTGTCTGACACCCGATATTTTAGTCAGAAGTCCTCCCATCTAAAACAACGCATCTCAGATGGAAATGGCTAAAATAAATGCAAAATGACCGTAAGTGAGCCTAACGGATGCTCAAAATAAAGGATATGTTTTTTGTTTGTTTTATTTTTTATTTTTTTGTTCTTCTGACTGATTATAACAGAAAACAAAATGGTGATGTGAACCTAGCCTAAGATCTACAGATGGTGAAATGTTCAAGCACCTAGCTTCAATCTGACACGTGGGAGGGGCATAAAAGCCATATTGAAAGCAAAATTTTTTAACCACATGGAACCTCAAAAATTTGATCCAGTCATATGGGATGATTGTTTGATGCCTCCTATCCATCGACATGCCAGTTATGACCAGTTGTTTCTAACTGAGGAACAGAATCTTTGAATTGAGAGACCTTGGTTTATCGCCTTGGCAGATAACTACATACCTAGGTTGAGATGTCAGCACTGTTCAATGTTTTGTGTCCCAGTGGTTGGGAGAACAATGATGAACCAGAATGACAGAAGGAAGTGCAGAGGGGCAAACCTCTGAACGGACTAATTGGCTGATTAGAAGAATGGCGCATACTGATTAATTCTGTACTATCAAGTGAAATGGGACGTCACGTGTTTGTACGACATTTTGCAAAAGCCAGATGTCCAGCTACAGGTGTTCCATTGACCTCATGCCACCACTTTCAGAGGCTATCATGGTGCACAGCAAGATGGCAATGGAGGATAGAATGGAGGTCTATCCTCTTCAGAAATGTGTCCAGCTTTTGTCTCTGATGCAATGATAGCTGGAGATTGGTCTGGAGATCATATGGGCAACACCATGAAGGGACATTCACAAGGTAATGTCACATCGATCTTACTCCAGGAATTATCGTGTGAGGTGTCATAATGTATAGTATCTAGACCCCTCTAGTCTTCATTTCAGGTACATTAACAGCTCTGTGTTACATTGATTTGGTCATGGAACCAGTGGTATGGCCATTTCTCCAAAGTACCCCAAGAGACAGTTTTCAAAATGACAATGAAAGGCCACATGTTGCTTGTGCTAGTGTGGGCAGTCTGCATGGCCTAAGAGTGCTTCCCTCAGCCTTCAGTGTCTCTAGACTTGTCTTCCATCAAGCACATCTGGGATGTCATTGGTCAGCCATTGAAAAGAGAGCTGCCAGCAGCGTATCTTGATGATTTGTGTGCCCAAGTGCATTCAGCGTGGCAGAAAGTTCCTTAGGTAACTATTAATAACCTCATTGATAGCATGCCAAGGCATGTAAGTGTGTGTGTGTTTCTGAGCGTGGTGTGAATAATCGAGATGTTTTGAATATTTTGTTTCCATTTTGTTTTTATTTGCATATCGTTAACATGTCTATTGATCCCATGATTTCTATGACTTTTTCTTTTTGGTGTTTCAATTTCAATGTTGATAGATAAAAAATTGAGGTCTGCACACATGAAGGACTCATCAGTCTATCAATATAAACAAAAAAAATTTGCCGCACTCAAATTAATATTGGGCATATATATCTTGTTTATTTGGGAAAAAAACAAAATATCCAGAAAACAATCACTTAGGTTTAACAGGTTTGAGAAATAAGTAAAAAAAAAATATATATATGTTTTGGTCCTACATGGATCTTCTTCTGCGGTAATATAGGTGGTGTGAGCCTGTACGGGAGCTCAGTGTACTTGGAAGGATTGTATGCCGGGAAAGCCCAGCGTCTAGGAGCTTATGATGAGCCTGCATGCGGCTATGGTGACGACGTCCATAAAATCATGCATGAGTTAATAAAGTAGAAACTAAAATGTTGTGTGCAGCATGCAGTAGAATATCAGATGGAGGGATGGAGCTCAAACACTGGGGATTCCCAGCTCATAAAACAAGATGAATGTCAGCCCAAAAGCAAACAGCCAGAAGCACAAGAACGCGCCTAATGTCACAGAAGGAATGCCCTCTCCTATCACATTCCTCTCTGAACCTCCTGGTGCACGAATTGACATGTCCCCATATCCTACCTCAATGTTCTCCCATTGGAAAAAGTGTCTTAACCCATTCATTATCCGAAAGAAGGGCACATTTGTATAGTCATAATAAATTCTGTTATGAGGACACACTCTGGCGTCTCAGAATTTAGTGGCTTAGGGTCTAAAGCAGTGTCCTATATATCATTCTGAATGTACAAGAACTGTGTGTGGGACTCCCTTTCTTTCCTGAAACAAGTCATACACAAAACACATGAACACATCTCATAAAAGTGCAACACACATTCAACACAGCAAATAAAATGCACACAGATCCGACATGTCATTCACACAGTTCATATGTCGCTCATACACTGCACAAATACCACCACACTATAACCTTGTCACATGAACAAATCAATCCCTGTGCAATGTATGCTCAGTCACCACATCCCAGTGCTGCCATAACAAGGATGGATAAGGCTCTGTTCACATCATGTCTGAGCCTTACATCAGAAATATATGTTGGGAGTCTCTCATGGAAGGCTCTGATGTCTGCCACTGCATACAATGACAATTGTACAATTACAATTCACTTTCATTGGGGGAAAAAAAAAAGCATGCTGCATGATATACCAACATATACCAGCTCGTGTGGTATCTGGAGCTCCATGGATACATTTGATGTATACGCAAGGAGCTATTTGGCATGTACAACACATGTAGGGTTCAAACCCAATGAACCATTGATTCTGCTATGCCACGACATGTCATATTTAATGAAACCATAAAATACTGAAAGAGAATCAGGGTTGGTCTGGGGTTCCTAGGGCCGACCTGAAAAAATAATTCTTGGGGCCCAAGCCCCGTTATCATAAATAAAGTCAAATGGGTTTTGATTCAAAGAAATAGACCCTAGTGACCATTTATTCTTTCCAAAGGCAGCTCCATTTTTTTGTTCTTTGCACCTTTGGGGCCCACTATAGTATCTGTGCCTGCGCCCACCAGAGGATGCTCTGGTACTCTGGTGGGCCAGTCTGACATTGAGGAGAATGTTAATCAGTCCATGATCTGAGGCAGTGAGTCAATAGTCCAAAGCACAAGAGCAGTGGTGTACTGAGTGTGATTTGGCCCCCAGGCATTAAAGGTCATGGACCCCTATATCCCTGTTAATAAAAGCATTTGAGATGTGCTTACCATTTGCATTTATCCTACATTTTTTGAAGTTTTCTCATTGAACAAGGGCCCTTTCTCAAACATCACTGCATGTTACCTGCAGCCAGAGGTATGGGGGCAGTCTACTTGCATTATTCTGTCACACGGATGACACTTATAAGGGGAACACAGTCATATTGAACATCAAACCAAAAAGCAGAAAGGGCACATCGATAGAATGCACATCACAAAATCATTCTAAATTAGGACTGTTTATTATCTAAAAAGTAAAAAATCTTCATGCAACCTAAGATACAATTTTATACCAAGACACGGAGGCTTCGTATTGCTTTTCTCCTTCTTTACTGAAACCAACAGCAGCAAAGAATTAGCATAAAAAATTAAGGACAACCCCAAACAACCCCTCCCATAGATGGTCCATAAATAGGTCCTCCTCTGTCATCTCTTCCTCTTTCTTTGCTGCTGCCCACAGCAGATAAGTACCTCTCGTTTTGTCTTACAGTATTAACCTAGTTTATATGGGTTTTGTCTTGTAATATTTTTAAATTGGGTTATATGGTTTTTTCTTTCCATAACTATATGAAAGTTTGAGTTTTTCTTTATCGTTATCCCTCTACCTTATCTTATCCCTAGGTTTATCTTTTTCTCTGGTGATTTATCGCTCCTGCTTCTGCCTTTTACCTTATTCCTTGGTTTTTATTCTGTTCCGTTCCGGCGCATTCGCTGCTAGCTTATCAGTTCTTGCCCAGCTTCCCCCCTTCCCCGTCTCTACTTACTTCAGGCGCCATTACCCTGGTCGTCTAGTTATTCACGCTTCTTGCCGCCCGAAGTCTCGCATCTCGCGGGACTTCGGGGGCAGTCGCGGGGGGGGGGGCGGGGCGCTCGGAGCACGGGATTCTCGGGCGCCATCTTGGTGTTCCCTTAATATACCTTGTGGCGCCGGGATTGGTCATCTCGGCAGCCATCTTTGCACACCTTGGGTGTACGGGGGCGTGTCTTTTTCCTCCCCTTCTCCGCTCCGTCGGCGCCATCTTACCGCTCTCCTGACACGGTCGGTGCCTGCTCCTGTCTGCCTGTGCCTTGTTAAGTTTTTAATTCCCCCTTTTGCGCTCTGCTGCTACCAGGAGTGACTAACTCCTTTATCATGTCCCTCCCTAACGATATTTCCCCTATGCCCTCTGCTCCAGTGGGTCCCTCCACTACCTCGGCCCTGCGACCTGCAGCCTCAAACCTTTTACATGCAGAGCCCCAGGTTGCAGATTTGCAGCAATCTATTTCATCAGCAATTGCTAATGCCATGGGCAATGTTTCTAGCATGATTTCTCAAACTATTTCTCAGGCGCTTAGAGCGCAAAATCCTGTCGCCACCCCACCTGCTGATATTACCCCAGCTACCTCCAGAATGTATTGCAATGATGGCTTGGTTCCATCAAGAGACGGCGTGCATAGGTCACGCAAGAGAGCCTGTCTGCGCCAGGCGGAAAAAGCGCGCCCCTGGAAGTCTGCTCGGGCTCGTCCCGAACTAAGCTCTGACTCTGAAATTGAGTCCGATGAGGAGGTTTGTAGTGAGGACCAGTATGCCTCTGATGTAGATTTGGAAGGGGTCCGGGTGGCTGATGAGGAAGAAGGGTTTGCCCCTCCGCTTCACCCCCCTTCTAATGTGGGTACGGAGAATATTACTCCTGGGTCTGGTTCCCTGTTTGACCCTCAGGGCGAACCACTATTTGACCCGGACAGCCTTCACCATCCAAGGTCGACTGAATGGTTGCCCATTCCACATGTGGCACAATATTTAGAGAACAGGGTTAGGAAACCCCTTTCCAAGGAAACCCAAAATAAATTAAAGGCTGAATGCCCCCGCCCCTTGATTCCAAATAAGGTGGCTGAGACACCCAATGTGGATCCCAAAATGATCCAGTTCCTTTCTAAATCGGGTTTTAACCCCCGTAAGGGCCTAGACTCCGCTCTTCGAGCTTGTCAGGACAAGCTCTTGGACAGTCTAGGTCCCATGACAAAAATATTTGAATTGGCTGAAACTGCCAGAATTGAGGGTACGGCCATAGACCCAGAAGAGCTCAGTGGCTGGGCGCAACGCGCCATTTGTTTAATAGGAAACGTTAATTCCTCGTTGTCCATTGAACGAAGGAAAGCATTGCTCATGAAGATTGAGCCCAAACTCACTAACATGGCTCTAACTGAGACGGGTAAGGAGGCTCAGGGGCTCCTCTTTGGCGATAGTTTTATTAAAGACCTAGGAAAATTTGTGGGAGCTTTTACTGCGCTTGATAAAGCTCAGAGCTCCATGCGTAGGGTTTTCCACGGGCGTGTCTCTAATAGGGCCGGCAGCTTCAGGGGCCGACTGTCCGGCCGTGTCCACTTCCAGACGCGTGGAAACGCTCGAGGTCCCTATAATCAAAGACCATCATTCCAGGAGCAAAGACAACAATCCTCGTTCTTCCCATCCAGGGGTCAGCAGTTTCGCTCCAGAGGTTTCAGAGGCAAACTTGGATCAAGACGTCCTCTCGGTAAGTCCTCAAAACCTGTGTGTTTTTTCCAACCTTTGTATAGGGGGCAGACTCCAACATTTTTTACCCGCTTGGAACCGGATTACCTCCGATCCGTGGGTGCTGGCCACAGTCCAGGGATTTCAGATAGATCTTGTAGTTTCTCATCTGTCATTCCCAGAGCCTCATCCTCTAATACTCTCAGAACCGGCCCGTTTTTGCATGGACCAAGAGCTCCGTTCCCTTTTGGACAAAAGAGCAATAGAGAGAGCGCCTCCTCACTCATTGGGGGTGGTCAGCAATATCTTCTTAGTAGAAAAGAAGGGAGGTCAATTCCGACCGGTGATAAATTTGCGGAATCTGAACAGATTTGTATGCTACCGCCATTTCAAAATGGAAGGTATTCATTTACTCCGGGACCTCCTACTGCCTGGAGATTGGATGGTGAAGTTGGACCTGAAGGATGCCTATCTGACGGTCCCTGTGGCTCCTCAGTCCAGAACTCTTCTCCAGTTTCGTTGGCACGACCTCTTATACCAGTTCACGTGCCTCCCATTTGGCCTATCATCAGCCCCCTGGTGTTTCACCAAATTGATGAGACCGGTGGTGGCTTGGCTTCGCAGTCAGGGTATCCGTCTTGTGATTTACCTGGACGATATCCTCTTCATGGCTCAATCCCCGTCGGAACTTTTAATTCACCTTCGGGCCGCAATGTCTCTTATTTCAGGTCTGGGATTCGTCATCAACGCCGAGAAGTCCTGCCTTCGTCCGTCCAGATCGATGGAATTTCTGGGTTTTGTGGTGGACTCCAACGAGCGGACCCTATGCCTTCCGGGATCCAAAATCAGATCTATACGCAAGGAACTACTTCCTCGGATGTCCCTGCGTCATCTGGCACGCATTATTGGCCTTCTATCTTCTTCTATTCAAGCGATCTTTCCAGCTCCGCTTCATTATCGAGCATTACAACGACTGAAGATCGCTCATTTGCAAGCCGGCGCATCCTATGCGGACTTGGTGATGTTGGATCGCGAGACGAGGGACGAAATCAGGTGGTGGATCTCCAACCTCGACGCGTGGAATGGCAAGGCCATTGTAGGACCTCAACCGGATCTGATCGTGGAGTCGGACGCCAGTCTCCTGGGCTGGGGTGCATACTGCAACAGGGTTTCCACCGGAGGACCCTGGTCAGGCAACGAGGCTCATCTCCACATAAATGCTCTGGAACTGTTAGCGGGCTCCTTCGCCATCCGCAGTTTCACCAACGACAGGATTTCGGCGTGTATCAGGCTCAGGATGGACAATGTGTCAGCCGTACGGTATGTCAATGCCATGGGGGGCACCCACTCATCGATCCTAACCCATCTTGCGAAGGAATTTTGGACCTTTTGCCTAGACAGAGGCTTTACGGTGGTCGCGGAGTACATCCCAGGACTACACAATACTTTCGCGGACTGGAGTTCTCGTCACTCATCGGATTTCAGCGACTGGAGATTAGATCCAGCGGTATTCTCATCCATCATGTCGATTTGGGGACCTCTCTCTATGGATCTGTTTGCTTCACGTTGGAACGCTCAGCTCCCGAACTTCTACAGTTGGAGGCCAGATCCTCTGTCGGTAGCTGTGGACGCCCTTCTGCAGGATTGGTCGGGTCAACTAGCTTACGCGTTTCCCCCGTTTGCACTCATCCCGCGGGTACTTTCTCAGGTCCGTCGCCAACTCGCGGACTTGGTGCTGATCGTCCCCTTCTGGCAGGCCCAGTCCTGGTTTCCTCAGCTCCTGGAACTTCTTGTGGAAGACCCCCGTCTCCTTCCATCGAGTCCAGATCTTCTTCGCGGACCTCTGGATCAACTTCATCCGCTGGTGGCGGACGGCTCTCTTCACCTACTCGCGTGCAGAATCTCAGGGAACATTGGGGTGTCACAGGCTTATCGGGATCGGCTCATACCCTTCTGGAGAACGCGTGGGCCCCTGGCACCCGACGCGCTTATCAATCAGCCTGGAAGCGTTGGTCTGACTGGTGCGTGGGGCGGAATCTGGATCCCTCTTCGGCTCCTGTGACTGACATACTCAAGTTCTTGACGTCCCTGTATGATGAGGGTAAAGCCTATAGGTCGATTAACCTTTACCGTTCAGCCATATCTTCTAGGCACCAAGGTTTTGCGGGATGTCCGGCGGGTCAACACCCCTTGGTATGTCGTCTTCTTAGGGGATCTCGGTTATCTCGGCCTCCTAGACACCGTTTCACTAGTTCTTGGGATGTTACGTTGGTCCTTCAGTTTTTCTCTAATTGGCCCCTCAATTCTTCTTTGACTCTACGCCAACTCTCGGCGAAACTTGGCACTCTGCTGTGTTTAATTTCATGCAAAAGAGTTTCAGATGTGCGGGCTTTGGATTTCGATGCTCTGTCGTTTATTCCTAGCGGTGTCTTGTTTAATATTTCTCGCCGCACGAATATCCGGTCAGTATCTTATCCGGCTTTTCCGGATAATCCAGCCCTTTGTCCGGTGCAATGTTTGAGAGAATATTTGGACCGCACTACTTCCTTGCGTATTCCTTCTAGCCCTCAATTGTTCATTTCTTTCCGCAAACCCTTTCTTCCGGTTACAAGTGTCACGCTTTCCCGTTGGGTTAAGTGGATTCTTTCCCTAGCTGGAGTTGATACGTCGGTGTTCACGGCCCATTCGGTGAGGGGAGCTTCGGCTACCTCCATGACCGTGGCGGGGGCCCATTTGGAGGATGTCTTACGTTTAGCTGATTGGTCTAGGGCTTCTACATTTAGGGAATTTTATTTCAGACCGCCTCCACATGCTTTTTCTACGGTGATTTCGACGCTTTAAACTAGCAATACGAAGCCTCCGTGTCTTGGTATAAAATTGCAGGATTTTCCTATTTTATGACGTAAAGTCATGATTTTATTAAAGACACGGAGGCGAGTATTGCCCACCCTCTTCTTTCCCTCCCTATGTTATTTTGCTCATATGTTATTTATTGCAGATAGCCACATGATTGGTTTTATGTTATTTATTGTTTAATTGTGAATGACTTTTTTGTCTCCCACATGTTTTGGTAAGACTTAAGTTTTCAGAATTACCTCGTATTATTATATTTTTTCTTTCCATAGGTTGACCCCTGTTGCATACCTACTTACCTAGTGAGGTTTCCAGGAAGTTGTTAGGACCAGTTGACCGTCGTTCCGGTTGAACTATGGTTCCAGTTTGTCGGGATGGTGTTTCCGGTTGGAGTTCGGTTACAGGATGTTCGGTCCAGTGTTCAAGTGGTCCACATCAAAGAAAGAGGAAGAGATGACAGAGGAGGACCTATTTATGGACCATCTATGGGAGGGGTTGTTTGGGGTTGTCCTTAATTTTTTATGCTAATTTTTTGCTGCTGTTGGTTTCAGTAAAGAAGGAGAAAAGCAATACTCGCCTCCGTGTCTTTAATAAAATCATGACTTTACGTCATAAAATAGGAAAATCATGCAATTTTCACGACCACTCGGATAGAAAGCTAGGCATTTCAAGTGCCACAATTAGATGTCACTGCCTAAAAAAACGCTAAAACAAAACAATAAGTCTTTATTAGGTATTGGTTTAAAATATTTCACACAAAAGGGGTAAGGGAATTATCCCTCATACCAAAATAAGTGGATAAGTATAAACCATTGTACAGTGTCCACACCCTTTGGTATAATTCCACATTATGGTGAACGAGGCAGACTGTTTATGTACACTGCTGTCTATACCACAAGTGCCTGATATGCAGTGTGACCATGGATACGTATTGTACTAAGCTGGCCAGGAACTGTTGGCCAGGCCAACCCGTAACCCACCTAGTCACTCTACATAGTTGGAGTGATATTTGCCGCCTAGCCATGCAATAGTCTAGGATAGACCAACTGTGGGATATATGTCTGCTTATCGGAGACTCTACCTCAATGTATGATGCTAGGAGGCCACGGTAGACCTTATAGACAGATAGCTGGATCAAGAGCCCACTAGGGGGGGAGCATTATATACTGGCACTACGGGGGGACATTGCATATATATAAAAAATAATAATATATATATATATACACTCACCTAAAGAATTATTAGGAACACCTGTTCTATTTCTCATTAATGCAATTATCTAGTCAACCAATCACATGGCAGTTGCTTCAATGCATTTAAAGATGTGGTCCTGGTCAAGACAATCTCCTGAACTCCAAACTGAATGTCAGAATTGGAAAGAAAGGTGATTTAAGCAATTTTGAGCGTGGCATGGTTGTTGGTGCCAGACGGGCCGGTCTGAGTATTTCACAATCTGCTCAGTTACTGGGATTTTCACGCACAACCATTTCTAGGGTTTACAAAGAATGGTGTGAAAAGGGAAAAACATCCAGTATGCGGCAGTCCTGTGGGCGAAAATGCCTTGTGGATGCTAGAGGTCAGAGGAGAATGGGCCGACTGATTCAAGCTGATAGAAGAGCAACGTTGACTGAAATAACCACTCGTTACAACCGAGGTATGCAGCAAAGCATTTGTGAAGCAACAACACGCACAACCTTGAGGCGGATGGGCTACAACAGCAGAAGACCCCACCGGGTACCACTCATCTCCACTACAAATAGGAAAAAGAGGCTACAATTTGCACGAGCTCACCAAAATTGGACTGTTGAAGACTGGAAAAATGTTGCCTGGTCTGATGAGTCTCGATTTCTGTTGAGACATTCAAATGGTAGAGTCCAAATTTGGCGTAAACAGAATGAGAACATGTATCCATCATGCCTTGTTACCACTGTGCAGGCTGGTGGTGGTGTAATGGTGTGGGGGATGTTTTCTGGGCACACTTTAGGCCCCTTAGTGCCAATTGGGCATCGTTTAAATGCCACGGGCTACCTGAGCATTGTTTCTGACCATGTCCATCCCTTCATGACCACCATGTACCCATCCTCTGATGGCTACTTCCAGCAGGATAATGCACCATGTCACAAAGCTCGAATCATTTCAAATTGGTTTCTTGAACATGACAATGAGTTCACTGTACTAAAATGGCCCCCACAGTCACCAGATCTCAACCCAATAGAGCATCTTTGGGATGTAGTGGAACGGGAGCTTCGTGCCCTGGATGTCCATCCCTCAAATCTCCATCAACTGCAAGATGCTATCCTATCAATATGGGCCAACATTTCTAAAGAATGCTATCAGCACCTTGTGGAATCAATGCCACGTAGAATTAAGGCAGTTCTAAAGGCAAAAGGGGGTCCAACACCGTATTAGTATGGTGTTCCTAATAATTCTTTAGGTGAGTGTATATACAGTACAGACCAAAAGTTTGGACACACCTTTTCATTCAAAGAGTTTTCTTTATTTTCATGACTATGAAAATTGTAGATTCACACTGAAGGCATCAAAACTATGAATTAACACATGTGGAATTATATACATAACAAACAAGTGTGAAACAACTGAAAATATGTCATATTCTAGGTTCTTCAAAGTAGCCACCTTTTGCTTTGATTACTGCTTTGCACACTCTTGGCATTATCTTGATGAGCTTCAAGAGGTAGTCCCCTGAAATGGTTTTCACTTCACAGGTGTGCCCTGTCAGGTTTAATAAGTGGGATTTCTTGCCTTATAAATGGGTTTGGGACCATCAGTTGCGTTGAGGAGAAGTCAGGTGGATACACAGCTGATAGTCCTACTGAATAGACTGTTAGAATTTGTATTATGGCAATAAAAAAAGCAGCTAAGTAAAGAAAAACGAGTGGCCATCATTACTTTAAGACATGAAGGTCAGTCAGTCAGCCGAAGAATTGGGAAAACTTTGAAAGTAAGGGCTATTTGACCATGAAGGAGAGTGATGGGGTGCTGCGCCAGATGACCTGGCCTCCACAGTCACTGGACCTGAACCCAATCGAGATGGTTTGGGGTGAGCTGGACCGCAGAGTGAAGGCAAAAGGGCCAACAAGTGCTAAGCATCTCTGGGAACTCCTTCAAGACTGTTGGAAGACCATTTCAGGGGACTCCCTCTTGAAGCTCATCAAGAGAATGCCAAGAGTGTGCAAAGCAGTAATCAAAGCAAAAGGTGGCTACTTTGAAGAACCTAGAATATGACATATTTTCAATTGTTTCACACTTTGTTATGTATATAATTCCACATGTGTTAATTCATAGTTTTGATGCCTTCATAGTCATGAAAATAAAGAAAACTCTTTGAATGAGAAGGTGTGTCCAAACTTTTGGTCTGTACTATATATATATAAAAAATAAAAGGCTTGAAAATGGTCCCAGCAAGTGGACCGAAACGTTGCACGGGTGAATAAAGGATCCCACAATTTTCACCTACTGGAAGTGCTGCGGTGTGTTTCCTTTTCATTGATTGATCACTTTGGTCGAGTGAAGTACCGCTGGCACCCTTTTTACTTACATATTTGCTAGGTGTGCTGCCCTGAATTTTTGTATATTATATATATAAATATATATATATATATATATATACATTGGCACTATGGGACATGCACAAAGGAGCATTATATACTGACATTACAGGGCGTATTAAAACTACAAGGGGGCATTAGAGCTACAGGGGCCACTGCAGGAGGGGCAATATGGTTATATTAATACTACTAGGGATACTGTAGGGGCATTATTATTATTGGGCATAATGTGCAGGGCATTGCTACTTATCGGGCACTCTTGGAGAGTATTATCATGATTGGGGCACTATTACTAATCAGGACAGTCTGGGAGCACTATTACCATCGGGGGGGCTATCTGTAAGTTTGAGAGCTGATTTGCAAAATCTGTAACAGTCCCCCATGTGCCATATATTAATAATGGTGTCTTCTTACTCTAATGTGGCAGAGGGGGCCACAGTTCCTGGCCAGCTCAGTACAATACCTGAAGTCACACTGCATATCAGGCAGTGTGCATAAACGGTCCGCCTCGTTCACTATAGTGTGGAATCATACCAAATGGTGTTGGCACTGGTTTATACTTATCCACTTACTGCCCCCATGTCTCTGATATAGGGGATAATTCCCCTACCTCTTTTGTGTGAAATATTTGAAACTAATACCTAACAAAGATTTTTTGTTTTGTTTTAGCGTTTCTTTAAGCAGTGACATCAAGCTAATATACCGGCTTAGCAAATGCAGCCATCAAAGAGTAAGTGGGATACCAGTACATCAGTACTTCATGTTGATTCTCTTTGTAGAAATTACAGAAGGAAGACTGTCCCACTGCAACAAATTTCTAAGGGTAACTTACCACCTAGGCACCACTCCTATCATAACATAGGAGATCATAGTTAGGGCTCATTCACACGACTGTATGCATGGGTCCACATCTGTTCATTTCAAGGGGGCCACAAAAGATGCGGACAGCACCCGGAGTTCCGTTCCGCGGCCCTGCAAAAAAGATAGAGCATGTCCTATTGTTGTCCACAATTATGGACAAGAATAGGCATTTTCTTTCATAGTGGCGGCCATGTGCAGAACGCACCCGGCCCGATATCCATGTTTTGCAGATCATCAATTTGCAGACCGCAAAACACTATGGTTGTGTGAATGTAGCCTAATTGATAGATCTCAGGTATTAAACCTTTAGCGGAGGAACCCCTTTAACATAAATACTCAAAGCATGCGGGATGAGGAGCAACACTGGAACTAAGGATGAGCGAATCGACTTCGGATGAAACATCCGAAGTCTATGCGCATAAAACTTTGTTTGAATACTGTAGGGAGCGAGCGCTCCTTACAGTATTAGAATGTATTGGCTCCGACGAGCTGAAGTTATTACTTCGCGAAGTCTCGCGAGACTTCGGGTAATAACTTCAAAAATTTATTTCTACTGTTAAAAACCTTTGTTTCCAAGGTACCACTTAAAGAAGTACAGAAGGGAAGTTGTAATGATAAAATGTGGAGTAGATCTTGATAAAGTGAACCTTTAAAGGGATTATCTCATGGAAAATATGCTGCATTTTTTTCAAAACAGCACCTTGATCTGAATACTTTTGTAATTGCATGTAGTTAAAAGATTTGTATAGCCAGTGAGCCATTTAATAAAATGTATTTGTATAGCTCCACCTGCTGTTTTTCTTTTCTTTATTTTTTGTCCATCTAACTAAAGTGGTTGCACATGCTCAGTTTAAATCTTCAATTGTCACAAGCCTATTAAAGTTAGAGAGAGAGAGACAAGTGGCTATGAGAAGTATGTTATCTACATATACAGCTGTTCTAAATGCTCTGCCCCAGTCCCTCACACTCAAAATGTCAGTGTGCTTTGCAGCTGTGAGCGGCTCAAAACAGAGGTCAAATAATTTGGTAAAAGGGTGTAAGTGACATGAACCATTATAAATAGGGAAAGGCAAAGTAGAGTCACTTGTGAGTTTGACTACTGATCTACAGTAGGTGCTTGAATACATTAAAGGCCAGCTGAGATGACTGAACACCTTTTCAGATTCTAGACAAATGCAGCTTCTTAAAGTCATGTTTTTTGGCTAATTAGGGATGAGCGATTCACATAAAACTTCGTTCCAATACTGTACGGAGCAGGAGCTCCGTATAGTATTAGAATGTATTGGCTCCGATGAGCCGAAGTTATTGCTTTGCGAAGTCTCGCGAGACTTTGGGTAATAACTTTATAAATTAATTTCTACTGTAAAAAAACATTTCCCGAACTCGGTAGCATTTGCAAAATGTGAAACTCATCCCGAACATAGCTCCAGAACATTACTCTTTACATTTATTTACATATACATTTTATTAGTAAGCTGTACTGTATCTTTTGGATATAGGAGAATACTTGCAGTTCCTGCTAAGTATATATTTGTAGTTATGGGCATGTTTTTATTTAGTTTTACAATGAAAACAAACTTTCATTAATATATGTATGTATATACCGTATTTTTCAGACTATAAGGGGTGCCTTCTCCAATGAGTCACGTTTTCTGCTTCATTGAATAGATGGACATTGGTGTCAGGTGAGAAACATCAGAGAACAAACACCCTGCAACCATTGCTCAAAGAACACAAGCTAGTGGTGGAAGCGTTATGGTCTGGTAAATGTATTTGTGGCGTTCTCTGCACTCACTCATCCATGTGGAAGGAACCGATCTGGGTATGAATTCATCCTTGCAGATCATGTACACCCATACATGCTGATTGTCTTTCAATGTGCCATGCCACACACCTAGAAATTTTTTGGCAGAGCATGAGCAAGACTTCCAATACCCTTATTGTAGTTTCTGTCCACATCAGATCCGCATTTTTTGGAAGCGTTATGGTCTGGGAAATGTATTTGTGGCATTCTCTGCACTCACTCATCCATGTGGAAGGAACCGATCTGGGTATGAATTCATCCTTGCAGATCATGTACACCCATACATGCTGATTGTCTTCCAATGTGCCATGCCACACACCTAGAAATTGGTTGGAAGAGCATGACCAAGACTTCCAATACCCTTATTGTA
This sequence comes from Bufo bufo, assembly GCF_905171765.1. Classification (NCBI taxonomy): domain Eukaryota; kingdom Metazoa; phylum Chordata; class Amphibia; order Anura; family Bufonidae; genus Bufo; species Bufo bufo. The sequence continues at coordinate 286,298,975 of NC_053390.1, read as the reverse complement.
GTTTCTGTCCACATCAGATCCGCATTTTTTGCGGATCCAATGCGAACCCATTCATTTCAATGGACTCACAAAAGATGTGCTGTCCACTTGCACACGTCAATTCCTTGGTCCCGCAGACACACACACAAAAAAAAAAAAGAACATGCCCTATTTGTGTCAGTTTTGCAAGGATAGGACATTTCTACAGAAGTTAAAAAAATAAATGGTAGCACTGGACTGGAATCTGTGTTTTGCGGATCCGTGATTTGCAGACCGCAAAACATTGACTGCTGTGTGTATGAGCCCTTATGCTGTGTCACTGTGGAGCCCAAGCCTTACTAGGTGAAAACCTGGCAGAAGTGTCCAAGTAGCTCATGTTTTTAGTGCATGTGTTTGGGTAAAAGGTGCACGTTTAAATGAAAGGAGCTGTCAATGTTGAGGCTTCACAGATACCTGAATTCCATGTTGTCTCCCCTAGGGTTGACCAGGAGCAGATAACACATTTCATGTAGTAGTACGAACTTCTAGACGTTGCTGATGGGTTCCTGTGATCACATATGACTGAGGGAACTGAAAGCTGCAGAAATTCTCCATTCAAATATAAAGGCATACTATACTTTACAGTCTCCACACAATATGCATCATTTACTAACATTTATTTCTGCTAAAAAACATCCGTTTCAGTCGACGTAAGGCCGAAGAATAAAGGCACCGCTGTTTTTTGTGGAAAGTTGATTGTCTTCATTGCTACAGGAGGAAACTACCATTTTAGCAGTGACAGTGAGCTTTTGAATGTCTTAGCAGTGTTCCATATCTGTTTTAACTCAACCCATACAGAACGGAGATTATTAGTCTGTTTTCTTTTAAAAGTTGTCACTACATTTTCTAATATTTATAGGCTACAAGTATAGTACAGGCATTGCAGGAATTTCTTTGACACACATCTGAATTCATTTAGCAAAAATCCATGTACATACAGCAGAAAGTGTAGAAAATCACAGCACTCTGGAAAGGTGGCAGGTGCTATTTTGTATATACTCCAAATAACAGAATTTCTAAGATTTTTTTTACTGAAATAAACTTATAGGGGGAGGTTTATCAAAACTAGTGTGAAGGAAAGATGGCTTAGTTGGCCATAGCAACCAATCAGATTCCACCTTTCATTTTTCAGAGCTTCCTTGGAAAATGAAAGATGGAGTCTGATTGGTTGCTATAGGCAACTAAGACAGTTTGTTCGGTCAGCTGACCATCCTCAGACCATAGAGATTGTAGCAGTATCATGGTGGGTGCAGGTATAGCAATTTATAGGGGTTTTCTGGTAGTTTAATATTGATTGCGTATCTTCATGATAGGTCATCAGTATCTGATTGGTGGGGATCTGATTCCCAGCATTCTGGCCAATCAGCTGTGAGATGGAATGATCTGTACATAGGCCATGTGACCAATGAATGTGATGTCACTGGCGTAGGAAAAGGTCACAGCATTCACCTGAACACCATGGCCTCTTGACTTGAGCTGAGTGGGGGGAAAGGGAGTGTCGGGAGTTGGAACCCACCGATCAGATATTGGTAACCGATCCTGATGATGGGCCACCAATAGTGAACACCCCTTTAATTGTTTTCTTAGGCAATGAAATCGCTATACCTGCACCATGTGCATTGTTAAAAGTACCGTACATAAAATCTGCAAATCTTTAAATTATTAATTAAAGGGTCTGTGCCATAAACTACTTTTCACTCTAAAGTTTAAAGTTTACTCTAGCTCCTATTCCTCCTTGGATTATTTTTTTCCCAATTTTTTTTTCTTCATATTTATCTCATTTGCAGTTTTCTCTTATCCCCCATGCTTGAATCCTACCTCCTGGTTTGTTATATGACTGCTGTCCCATCATGCCTTAGGCATTGAGACGCTTTTATTTGTCTAGATTCTAGCTATTACATATCTATCTATCTATCTATCTATCTATCTATCTATCTATCTATCTCATATGTGACTATCTAATCTGCTGTATTTATCTATTTCAAATCTATCTATCTATCTTATATGTGATTATCTAATCTACTGTATTTATCTATTTCAAATCTATCTATCTATCTTATATGTGATTATCTAATCTACTGTATTTATCTATTTCAAATCTATCTATCTATCTATCCATCCATTGATAATTGACACTGTAACTGACATTACAACTGACGCTGCACAGAGAGGAGGAAAGGGAAGAAAAAGAAGCTCTTGCGCTCTACTACAGAATGTGACCAACAACAACTGAAATAAAAACTGATTTGCCCTAGGGTGCAATGATAGACTGATAACTTTATAATACGGCGGTTTTATATAGATTGTGGTATTTGGGGAAATTGATGTAACAGCGATATCTGTTGGGTGGGATACATTTATATTAGTGGCACAATGCTTTTTCAGGCTCAATAGTTTACTAAAAACAATACAGATGTTACCACCAACAAAAGACAGCGAATCAAATGTGAAATGGACAGAGCAAATCAAAAACTTTGTGCTGCTGAGAAGACGCCATGATAGTACTGCATTTTCACAGCGTCACTCGATGCAAAGGGTTAATAACCTGGCAGATCTGAAGCAAGGCAGTTGTAAAATATGTCTAAATCATAAAATATAAATATATAAGGCCCTCTAGCTTTCTTTCCATATGGGTCCAGTTAGAGGAAATATTAAAAACTATCAGAGTCTATTATGTGCATGCTTGTTAGAGAAAGTTTGCCTGATTTATAAACTGCATGTACTTCATCAACTAAAATAACAAGGAGTGAATGGAGACATTAGAGAGAAAGAAATGAAGAGGGAAAGGAAAAAATAAGAATACTTATAATGCTATAGACACAGTACGTTTCCAAGTGAAGGGTCAAACCCAGCTGCCTCACTGTACACATATACAGAGCATGTAATATATTAGTAGCTGCTGTCCGGAGGTGGCAGCGAGTCCTCCCCTATTAATTGAGCAGTCCAGACACAATTTTCACGTGGGGTGGATTTCAGAAATATATTATTGTTGGTGAAGAGGATGGAATTGAAGGTATAAATAGTCGAAACAGGACATGAAGACAGTCATTGAGCATATTAAGGTTTTGGAAGTTGCTGAACGCATAAAAAAATCATTCATCCTATTGGATGATTTATGCCTGGGATGGATTTTGAAAATCACATTTTTCCTTTGCTTCTGGTATGTATGTTATCCAGCTCTTCTTGCTGAGTAAAGCAAGCTATTATGGAAAATATGTTTACGACCCATGTTCTCATACTGTTGCAGCTTAATACATTAGCTATTTCATTTTAATATTTAAAGGTGTTGTCCGGGTTGCTTTTTCCCCATTTTCCCCCATGAGCATCCGATGCTCTCCCTTGCCCCAGGAGGAGGCCACCCTATGTAAATGATCAGCTAACTCTGCTTGCAGCACATTAATCTCCTGGGAAGTTAGATGGCACTGTCTGTTTCGGTGCACAGTGCCAACAGCAGGATCTGACTGTCACACTGACAGTCTGTTCCTGTACTATTATAGGGAACAGAAATAATCTGTTTCCTGTCACAAAAAAAAACACTCATTACATTACTCATATTGAACACCATGTCTCAAATGTGGAAGTGCTACTTCCAGAGTCGGGCAGTTGCTAGGGAACCCCGTGATGTCAGTGATGACATCATAGGGATTCCTTGTGCAGAGGGGTATTGGAGGCATGTATGTTCCCTGCATGTATCCGAATTCAGATCACTAGTAACAATGATCTGTGAGCTGTTACCATTAGATCAATTGTATTAGTGATCTGTATATTGGGACACATGGCACTTCTCTGCTAACCTGTGCCCGCATAGTAAAAATAATAATAATAATTAAAAATAATAATTTGACATTGCTGAGCATGGCAAAATTAGATGATTCATTTTTGTGGTAAATATTATTTATTGAACAAACTATCTTAGAGCATAAAAAAACTAATGTATTTATAGCATTCCTGTTTCTGATCATTCCTCCTATAATAAGACCTACAAAACCTGCAAAATTAATTCAAATTTTATATTATAAGAAAGACCCCAAAAATTGTCATAGACTGAGAAGAAAAAAAGAAGTCACCTGTAGAATACTTAAAAGATGAAATTTTGCTCTGGTCATGAAGGCCCAAAGCACCTCCTGCTCATGAAAGGCTCGACGAGACACTGCCATAATTTTTTTTTTTTATCACATACAACAGAAAATATTCTGTTTTACAAAAAAAAAAGACAACAGAATATTTTTATGGATATAATTTTTTGAAGTCACTCCATGTGTATTACTCACTGTCCTGGCTCTTTAACTTCCTGCTTTGGTTGGACTTTTAGCCTTGTTTCACTTTCTCAGTCAGACCTTAACTGCGGCCAGAGAAAGGTATGAGTGACTCAATTACAGCATAGCACATTACACTAAGTGCAATGCTGTCCTGTGGGTATCTTTATCTAGGTGTATCAAGAGAACAATAGAGTTGTCATGTTGTCATCCTAATTCTACTATTCTACTGTTTTACTAACAGATATCTTTTTCTCGCATCAGCACAGGGAATAAAACTCCTGTACAAACTGGTACAGAAGGACAACATTTTGTATTCCATTTATATAGTACTGTCAGAAATTAAAAACAGCCAAAAATTCTTTAAAAAATTATTTTCTATGAAAGAGTTTTAAAAAATGCGCCTTTCTGACAGAAGTGTTCCTTTAAAGCCAAGAATTTCCACGAGGGAATAAAAAGGATCAGCTGTATACAAACATGCCTGTGACACTGTACATGACAACAAATCCTGATTCTAATGCTCTTTTTATGTTATTGGCCTCATCCTATTGAGTGTTCTTTTGTGAAGACCTTGGCGATAAGCATCATAACAGGAAAAGTGGAGTAGTTGCGCACAGCAATAAATAAGATTCCACTTCTCACTTTTCAAAGACCCCTTGAAAAAAGAATGCAACGAGCAACTTTTTCACATGTCCTTTACTCCAGTTTTGATATATCTTCCAACTGTGAGCAGGAGCATTCAATACCACATTCTGAGCCTTTTTTTTTTTTATCAAAGGGTGTATGGCAGTTTTCTGGCATAGCCGCAAATTCTTCTAGAGCACTTCTTATTAAGACTGGTGTATGAAAAGCCAATCTTTATAAATCCTCCCAACAGTCCACACATGTTACACAAAGCAATGCAACAGGAGCTATGTTGTCATTTAGAATTTTTTGGAAAATAAGCAGAAAGTGCTCTTAATTTCAAAGTGAGGGTACAACGGGGTAGGGGGCTAAATATTATAGTCAGCCAGCATTGTGTTATGGTATGTACACAGTATACACTTCTTGGTCAACCATACTACAAATTTATGTAAAACCTCCTAAGACAGCAAGTAACTTTTCAGTATCATAACCATCCCTCTTGGTATGACTTCTGATTGCAAAAGCAATGTTGAAGCACATTTCCATCTTAAAGGGAGTCTGTCACCACCTCTGCCCATTTTTAACTATTTGCATCACATTATAGTTCTCCTAATGTCATTTCCAAATATACCTTTATGTCCTGATCGCTTTTCTTTTGGCCCCAAAAAACTAAAAGATTTTTATAAATATGCAAATTAGGATAAAAGAGCCTAAGGAGCTGTACTTATCACCAAAGGAGCCTAGCCATGCCCATTAGAACAGATCCCCGCTCCTCCCTTTCTCTTTTTCTCTCCACCTTCTACCCTTCTCAGCGTCATCGTGCCTTGCACAGGCGCACATCTGTGTTATGTCTGCACCTGCTCTGTCTTTGCCCTTCTGTCCCCTGAATCCTCTCACTGACTCCTAAAGACTACAGTATTTTGGGGGTCATTTATAAAGACTGGTGTTTTAAACACCGGTCTTAATATCCCCTATAGCTGCCGGCGCCTCTACATAACTCTGGTGGATCCGCCGCCATTTCTAAATGTAAGACAGCTTCCTAGCTGTCTTATATTTAGACAATTTTGTACTCCTAAACCAGGAGTAGAAAATGGTAAATGAGACGGACCTGCGGGCTCGTCCACTTCCCCGCCTACTCCATGGCCACTTTTTCAGACCTGGCATGAGTGGGAAAAAGTTGCAGATTCCACCGCAATGGACCTTTGCACCTCAATCTGCGCCAGAAATACCCCTAATATAGGCGTATTTCTGGTTAGTAAATGACCCCCTTTATCTTTCCCTGATCAAATATAAATCAGTCAGGATTTGGCCATATCAGAGGTAAGATTCGTGGTCTGGCATAGTTGGGGCAAGTTGGTTCTAAAGAGCCTGGTTGGCTGTTAAACTCCTAGCAATTATCGGTTTCAGTTTTTGAAATCCTATATTTTGAAATATAAATATAATGCGGTTGTGGTAAGATTTCAAGTTATCCCTGGAAGTCCGAACACTGAGAACCCTACCGATTCCGTTCCCCCGTCCTGATGGAGCGGCAGACCACATATGTGCCCTGCTGCCCCTTTCATTCTCTATAGAGAGTACAGAACTCAGGCATTTCTGGTGTCCCATAGAGAATGAATCATTGAGAAAACTTGAAAACTTGACATAACCCTTTAATAAAACTGGACTACATGTTTCACTAAATCTTTTCACACAAAACTAAATGGGTACGACCACGTGGCGTGTTTGTGGGGCGTTTTGGTTGCAGGCGTGCTGTGGTTGAGTACTGCATGGCCAATTAGGCCACAGCTGCCTTTTATATAACTAATGAAGGCTGCACTGTATAGCTGGTCTGCATTGCTAATGGTCACGTGGTGCCTACATCACCGCACGATCATTAACAATGCAGACTGGCTATACAGTGCAGTCTTCATTAGTTATATAAGAAGCAGCGGTGGCCTTATTAGCCGTGTGGTACTCAACTGCAACACTGCCGCACACTGCAAACATCCCATGACCACACCGTGTGGTCATACCTTATATCAATCTGCTCAGCTCCTCCTGTTCTATAGGCTACCTGTAGATTGCACTGCATTTCAAGGTGACAGGTTCTCTTTAAAGATGGGTTTCCTTCTTTGAAACTTCCCCCGCGAACAAGAATGGAGAGTTTCTAACAAGTAACAGCTCTCAGTCTGTCTGATAGACATGGCTGCCCACATTTTAACAAAGCCTGTCTGTCTGCAGCTTCCTAGGATCTGGATCTGCTGTTCTCTGCAGTAAAAACAGAGACATGTGAATACAGCCCTAGACTTTTGTAGTTTTAAATGGTTCAGTAAATATTAAACAATTAGCAATTTTCAAAATTAGTGAAAAATCCTACTGAGTTGTTTGACTATGGCATTTTTAAGTGAATCAATTAATTCCATTAAGAATTTATTTGTAAGTAATTATTGAAGCAAAGCAATAAAAAGTGTAATTCTCAGATTTTGTGCTTTTGTACCAACAAAAAATACTAATAAAAGCAGTGACAACAAAACTGTCATACCTCATCTGACCACCAGATGGAGATCAAATCTCACAGTTCAAGAGCTCCAAACACCTTTAATTTATGCTGCTCTAAAAAATATTTCTGCTTAATTTCATTGCAGAAAAGGACATGCACATTTCATTGCTTTATATAGTTCTTTTTTGTAATTTTTATATCAAGGACAGAGCACTTAATGCAAATAAGATGCTTTTATAAACCTGTTGCTATTGAGAAATAAATGACAGCTCTTGTGGTTTAAATGTAGATAGCAGTAGGGTGTATTTCATCTCTGTTAACCTTTGTATTAATGGCTCAGCTGTATTTTTTTGCGGATTTTATAGAATTTTTTTTGAATACAGGATAAAAGAGATCTGTTTGTCACAGCAATATAAAATGTGCAACTCTCAGCCACATCTCATCTCTTAAAAGGCACCAGTTAATTGAGGGGTTGCAAATTCACTGACATAATGGGCAAAGAAAATATAAATTAGTAGAAAAACCATTTTAAGCCCCATGTAAGTATCCGTGAGTATTAGTTTATAAAAGGATAAAACACGAGACACTATGAGTGTCATTTTTTGTTAAGTGTAATATATTTTAGAAAAGTACAACTGCAAAGGAAGATTTGTAATATAGCTCTGAAAAGAGATTCAGTTGTTGCCGCTGGCACAGCCAAACCATCTCGCCACTACAAAGGATTGGAAACATTCGTCAGTTTCATTGTGTTTTGCTTAAAGGGCTTGTTCACACGACCGTGCTGTGTTTTGCGGTCCGGGAATTGCAGATCCGCAAAACACGGATGCTGCCCGTGTGCCTTGCGGAATGGAACGGACGATCCTTTATAGAAATGCCTATTCTTGTCCGCTAAATGGACAAGAATAGGACATGACTTATAATTTTTGCGGGGCCACGGAACGGAGCAGCGGATGCGTACAGCACATGGAGTGCTGTCGGCATCTTTTGCGGCCCAATTGAAATGAATGAGTCCGCACCCGAGCCGCAAAAATTGCGAATGAGTCCTAAGTCTGATAATAAAATGAGACATGCAAGCAGCACAAACAACAAAGCCACAGAACTACAATGGTGGGGGGGGGGGGCGTTTGTGGTGGTTTTGGTGTCAGTTTTAAGTCTGTCTTTGCTTTGTGCCAAATTGATGAAATGGCGCACATCAATAATATATTTAGCGCAAGTGCAATGTGGTGCACGTCTGTGAAAGTACATCAGGGGATTGCCTGGTGTGGAGATGCGACTTTTGCAACTTTTTAAATGAGACTTGAAGGTCTTCCACTCCACCTCTAAAAGTTGAAAGGCTCACCAAATGTCACAAAAATATGCTCCAATTGTCACATGTCAACACCCCACTGTGACTTTTTTATGCCACAAATCTGGCGTAGCAGATTTAATAAATGACCAATGAGTTTGTTTTTTTATCCAAAATAATAATTTTTGACAATCCTGCACATGACAATAGAAAAAAAGACAGCAAAAAATATAGAAAAATAGGCATATGGTACTATAACATTCTGCTCACACCTTAAGGTGGCAGAGCTGTGTGTGCTGAGCCTGCAATGAAAAACATGGTGTCCCTATGTTTCCGTATTTCAGAGCTATAGGCAATCTGTGTGCCAATGCAAAGCTTCTCCGGGAGAACATTTTAATAATGGACATTAAAACCTTTGTATTGCTGTGTGTGAAATTAAAGACATGCTCAGTAGAGACTTTGTAGTAAACCTGTACAACTAGATTTACCGAGCTCTAATACTGAACCTAAAATCCTTTTACAAATCTGGTCGCTGTCACTTGTTTTGTAATGTGACATATTGGGGGACATTTAATAAGTATGTTGTGGTAGAATTATGCCGTAAAATGCGCCAAAAAGAATAGTATTTTGATTTGTGCCAAATATATCAACTGTTTTCTCTAGAATTTTCATCAGAAAGAATGCATAACGCCACAAATTAGTTAGAAATGAAAAGTGGGCGGGGCTATCAACTAGGTGCATATTGCGCCTAACTTATCATCCTCTTATCGGCAAAAATGGCTCCAATTGTTGCAGACAATTGAGGCAGCTTATGTAGTGCTGTTTTGTGTTAAAAGTCTCATTTATGACAAAAAGTCACATTTATGAAAAGAAAAAACAGCTCTTCGTGGGAACAAGTGATAGGAAAGTATGAAAACAGGAGGCATTTATTTTTATCTAATATAAATGAGCTAAAACTACAGGGTTCTGTCAGTGACATTCAACAAAACAGCCAGTACCAGGTCAGAGCAGTCATAAAAATGCTGTGGGTTTTTTCTCAGAACAGGTTCACACAGAGTAGTTTGATACAATTTTTTTGGCCAATGCTGCAAGTGAATCCTAAAGGGAGAATATAAAGTACAGGTCCATATGTAACATCCCAGAGTTATGTTACAAAACTCTTTTACCCCTGCTACAACCTGTTAAGTGTATCTGCATTGTCATCCTGTGTAATTTAACATCACATCCTCACAAATGTGCATTTTCTAAGCCTGTTACATGTATTTTGCTGTAATTTCCATGTACACCAGCAGGTGGCAGCAATGTGTCAACAGGGCCTTAGTTCAGTTTAGCATATCTAGACTGGAATAGTTTATTCCAGTTTAGCTCCCCCCCCCCTCTTTGAGTAGAGTGGGCTCGCCCATGTCCTGCCTCATGGGGAGGGAAGGAAGTTAGAGTTAGTGTGCCAGCCACCCTGGCTAGGGGAAGGCTGTGCTGGTAGGCGCTCCCAGTTCTAGGGATCCCAGACCAGGATCGTGTCTCGGCTGAGACCAAAGATCTTCATTCCCAGTCTGAGCCCTTCAGCCTCAGCTGGTGACAAGCAAGCAGCCACCTCCAGAACTCCAGGAAGAACCATACCCTGTGAGCATAACTGTGAGTAATGTCCAGAGACCAGGAGAAGCCAAATTCCTCCTCAGCTAGTCAGTCCCATACACAGCAGAAGATAGAGCAGAAGATAGTAATTCCTGCCATATTCTCCAGGCATATGATAGAAGCAGAAGACAGATTCCTGCCATACATTGCCAATACTTGCTGGGATCAAGGACTGTTGCTGTATCTCGTGTGGATTAATGCTGCATCAAGTAAAGACCAGTTTGAATTATATTCCAAGCCTGGATCTCATTCATTGCTATTAAGTTCCTCAATTACTCCTACTAGCAACACACTCATTTTATTGCAAGTGAGCCAGGATCCAGGAGTCCAGCCGTACCCAGGTAGGAGACACCGTTGACACTATTCCCACTACCACACAGAGACATTACCTCACTCTGGCATTCCTAACCTGGTACGTGAGTTGCAACATCTTAAAAGGGCCCTGAGACTGTACCCTGCACACGCTGCAATTGGCGTCACGAACAAAAACTATTAACTATCATTTACACCTGACCCAGTCATTGCATATTATAGCGTCAGTGTGCATAACCTCAATCCGGCTTACTGCACATATACTTAAAGGGGTTCTGCAGTTTGTTTAAACTGATGATCTATCCTCTGGAAAGATCATCAGCATCTGATCGGCGGGGGTCCGACCCCCGGGACCCCCGCGATCAGCTGTTTGAGAAGGCAGTGGTGCTCCAGGAGCGCCATGGCCTTTTCACTGTTTACCGCAGGCCCAGTGATGTCACGACTAGTATCAACTGGCCTGGTCGCGGCTAAGCTCTGTTCACTTGAATAGAGCTTAGCCCTGCCCAGGCCAGTTGATACTAGTCGTGACGTCACTGGGCCTTCGGTAAACAGTGAGAAGGCTGTGGCGCTACTGCAGCGCCGCTGCCTTCTCAAACAGATCGGCGGGGGTCCTGGGTGTCGCACCCACCGATCAGATGCTGATGATCTATCCAGAGGATAGATCATCAGTTTAAACAAACTGCAGAACCCCTTTAATTTTTTTATCACTCCTTGTTTTAGCTGAAAAAAGAAATTTCCAAAACTACTTAACATGTTCTGTGTAACCATTCATGTAAACGCCTGCTCTTTCTGGGCTTTGAAGTCAAGAAGGCGGTCTTACCAGTGATTGACAGATATCTCTGTATGCGCAGTCATAGAGGGGAGGCGGTCATTTACTTATAGGACCGCCTCCTTGACTTCAAAGCCCAGAATGAGCAGGAATATAAATAAATGAAATACAAATTATACAGAATCTTTTCCCATAAAACTATATATAAATCTGCTATCCTCCTGCTCTATATATATATATACACTGTGTTCAGTGGGACATAAAGACATTTTTATGCTCCATAGCGTATACAGCTACTATCTGTGAACATGGCATACCCCATAGAATTTGCGGCATTACTGATTACAGTAGTTACGGGAGTGAGAAAAATGCAGACTGCACACAGAAGGTGACCATATTTTGTGAATCCGTGGTTTGTGGACTGCAATACAGACATGGTCGTGTGCATGAGACCTTAAAGAGATTAACCAGTTTGCAATGTAATTGGCCAAAATATCTAGTCATATATGCTCCACACAAGCATACATGACTATGTACTTTCCCCTAGCTGGCCTAATGGAGACCTCTGTCTCCCACGTAGTAACCATACTCACATGTCATACTCTGTGTCTATAAACTGACAGCGGGAACAACTACAATATACAGTCATTTCGGCTTGTATGGAGCACACATGACTGTATATGGCATTTTGACACAATATATTGCAAATTGGCTCGGTGGTTCTGTTCCATGGTACCTTTTAAATATCTCTCAAGCTACCCCAATATTGGAAATGGTTCTGATCAATGTCAAAAGTAACTACATCCAGAATGTCACTTACTTATACCCTTATTTATTAGCTGAGACATTAGATTCTGAGCTCATACTCAGGACACGCCCTGCTCTTACACCAGGTAAACTAGAGTAGCAGTTATATTATCTAATAATTGGGAAAACACCCATTAAGTGTATCTATACTTAGTAACACGACCTCTCTGTCCTTACCTGTAGCAGTGGATGTATCTTGATGATTGCCTCTCTAAGGGCTCATTCAGACGGCCGTATGCTAGCCACAAAAATTGCGGATTAGATGCTGACCCATTCACTTCTATGGGGCCCTTTTCTATTCCACGGTTCCGCAAAACAAATGAAACATGTCCTATACTTGTCCGTGAAAATCAGGACATGGCCCCATTTGAGTCTATGGGTCGGCAAAAATACAGAATGCTATCTTTTTTTTGCGGATCCGCAAAAAAAAAGTATAGCATTCAGTATTTTTGCGGACAGCATACAGCCATCTGAATGAGCCCTTAGGCTTTTATTACACCTGAAGGTCAGGCAAATGTTCGAGAGGTAAGCATTTCTTCCTGACAGTCGCCTGCTCGTCAGCGGAGGAGACTGCGGTTATTAAATGCAGCGATTTTCTCCTCAATTTGAGGAAGAGCGATCGCTAACCCCATCGCTCGTCCCCATACTGCCAGCAGCAGATGATGATTAGACAGCGCGATCTGCCACCGTCTAGCAATGATTTTTAAACCTACTGAAAGATTTTGATTGCCTCAGTTTGCATCAGTATTACACAGGCAGATCTGCCCGATTATCTGCTAGTGTAAGATAAGCCTTAGGCTTCTTTCACAGCAACGCCATTAGCTCCGGCTGGGTGTTTCGGCAGCGGCTGGATCTCTGCTGGTCCTTCTTATAGTCAGTGGGTCTGGCAGGCATTGTGGTAACATCCAGAGAGCTCCAGCAGGCTGATCTCTGCTGGAACAGCCTGCTAGAACTTATAATGCTAGTGTAAAACTCGCCTAGGTCATTGTTTCGTGAGGTAATTGGTCAGGGGTGGTAGACACACATTATCCATTTAATACTTAATACTGCGTTCAAATATCTGGAGCCTTTACGCACAGTAGTCTCCAGTATTATTTTTCAATGTAACATTAAATTTTACTTTGTTTTTGTAGTATTTTTCTTATATCAGTCCACAAAGGGATTTTACAGGTTGAAACAAATATGTTTCTGTCTTCCAAGATCAGTGCCACACCTGTCCACAGGTTGTTTGTGGTACTAAAGCTCAGTTATATTGAAGTCAGCAGTACTACAAATGTGGGACTGTTTTTGAAAGAAATGAGCTATGTTTTTCCAATCCTGTACAACTACTACTCATATGTAATGTTTGAATGGACACTACTACTCCAATTTTAAACTGTCGTAACCTGAGGACCAGACGTCCTTTTCTAAAGGGCTAGCTATAGGCACAGGCCTACGGTGCCTGATGAAAAGCCCAACCCTGGCAGTATGAAATAAATAGTGGACTCATACACAACGATCTTGGCATACCTTCCTATTCAACCTTGTGATTTGTGGCATTTCAGAAGAACCGGCTTTTATCGCATGACCATGATCTGCTAAAAAGTTCATCTAAGGTGTTGTATTTATAGACTTGTATATTTCCAAATCGGAGTCTTTAATAGATGGTTTGGAAAGACTTGGGAAGCCAAGAAGCTGCATGGTGATGTATGAAAATCAGGACTGAGTGTCTCCAAACACTTTGTGGAGCTACCTTTTTGGACACATCTTCAAAGATAATCATAATGTGCTAAGAAATGGTCATAAATCTAATAATTGCAGATGATGGCGAAACCTATTGCACTAATGATATAATTATCGACAAATATTGAGTGTTTTGGGAGGCTCTTGTTGAGGGCAGGGACAGAAGGGATACATGGTGTTCAGACGCAAGAATCTAATTTCAAGTCCTGGTTTGTTGCTGTACACAGGGCAGTTAGTGTGGTTCACATGTGTATATCATAAAGGCTTTGGCACCATGTTATCAAAGTGAACTTATAACCCTTGTGAACTTATAACCCTTGTGAATTACAATCAGCAAGCTGTGTTTCTTGTCCTAAATTATTCTTCTCACATCTATTAAAAATTCTCAATGTTTTTTTCTTTGTAATGCAGATAAGTCATGCTTTTTTAATTTTATCTTCATATTTTCTACCATGTGCTTCATTTATGGAAAGCATTGCAGGATTTCCATAGTGAATATAGTGTATATGCTATTTGTGAATCAACCTATAAAAAATAGACCCTAATAACATGGGAAAGTTAGCTTCAAATGGAGTTGTCATGTGCTTAGGACTAGAGATGACCAATCCAATTCTAAACTAATCAAATTCAACACAAGATATGTAAAAATTCAAGTTTCATCCAAATCTGAATACTTGATAATTCTATTCTGACGAATTTTGGGGAGAGAGTGAGCGAGATAGAGAGATAGAATGAGAGAGCAAGAGGGAGATAAAAAAATGATAAAAAATTACTAAAGATAAAGAAAAAAGTGAGAGAGTAAGGGTACTTTCACACTAGCGTTATTCTTTTCCGGCATTGAGTTCCGTCCTAGGGTCTCAATACCGGAAAATAACTGATCAGTTTTATCCTAATGCATTCTGAACGGAGAGCAATCCGTTCAGGATGCATCAGTTCAGTCTTTTTGACTTTTCAGGATGGAGATAATGCCGCAGCATGCTGCGGTTTTATCTCCGTCCAAAATTCTGCAACACTTGCCGGAATGCCAGCATTTTTTTCCCATTGCAATGCATTAATGCTGGATCCGGCCCCGAGTGTTCCGGCAAAACGGATCCGGCATTGTGGTCTGCGCATACTCAGACCGCAAAAAATGTGAAAAAAATAAATGCTGGATTCGTTTTTCTGGAAAGACGGATCCAGCATTTCAATGCATTTGTCATACGGATCAGGATCCTGATCTGTCTGACAAATGCCATCAGTTTGCATGCGTTTTGACGGATCCGGCAGGTAGTTCCGGCGACGAAACTGCCTGCCGGAATCCTCTGCCGCAAGTATGAAAGTTCCCTAAAGAGAAAAAAATTTGAATTGTAAGAAACCTCAGAGTGTCATACACAAATTTTGGAGCACATTCTATTCAGGTAGAATCGATTCTGCCCTAAATCGAATCAGTCAACAGATTCAGCCAAATCTAACCCAAAACTTGGGACTCATGTTTTCAGAGCCCGGGTCAATTGAAGGATCTTCAGTTATTCGTTTACTTACCCTGTATCCCCTCCATTACTTACCAATCTTAAAGGGGTTGTGTCACTCCAGCAAGTGGCATTTATCATGTAGAGAAAGTTAATACAAGGCATTTACTACTGTATTACTAATCTATAGTGTGAAAGCATGGCCACCGCTGCTTTGCAGGGTGGTCGTAACCATGGAAAGAACAGTGTATAATGTGATGGAAAAATATATCCAGCCAGCAATGGAAGCAATATGTACAATCACAGTACATTAGTAAGTGTCTCATATGACTTTCTCTACAAAACCCCTTTTAGAATTCTTGCTTATATAACATGCCAATTTCCCCCCAAACCCATTCTCTCTCCATATGTACAGTTCTCTATATAAGTTCAGCTGGTAACCCTACCTTTGTAGCAGGGACTTCCAGGTCATTCAGCCCCTCTCCCTTCTCAATCCCTCACCCATCTTATAGACACTTGATCTACAAGGGTAGATTCATACTCAAATCAGGTTGAGAGTGACTTCCACATAGATGAATGAGCCAAGAGAATGCCACGAAAACATTACCCAGACTTAAAGCTATGTACTCCTTTGGAGACAATTTTTGTTTATGATTGCTTTTACTCATTTGTGGCTAAAAATCATATTTTCAATTGGCCAATATTGAGCCATTCTGTCACAAAAGTTTACCTGTTTTCTAGCTGTGTGACTGGTACTTTTCCTTTCACTTTGTGCAGATCATCTAATAGCCCTTATCTCTAAACTACTAAGAGGTCATAAACACTTATTTAAGCCACATCCTTATCAGTAAGATAAGAACTGAGCTATTATAATGAGTGTGTACAATGTCAGAGAGCAGAGTTAAGGATCCCGTCGGCTCCCCAACTGACGGAAAAGAGAGAAAATCCAGAGGCTGCTACTAGAGCATCTTGGCTATGTACAGAAAAAAAAAGGACTCCGTATTTTTAATAAAGACCAATTGAAAAAATGATTTGTAGCTCAAAATGAGTACAAAGAAATGGTGGCAGGGTGTTTGTTCTCTGATGTTTCTCAACTGACACACACCAACGTCCATCGAGTCAATGAAGCAGAAAATGTGACTCATAGGAGATGGCAACCCTTTGCCAATCAGCGGAGGTCCAGTTCTGATACTGATGTGAAAATTTAAGCCTTTTTCGTTAGCAGAGATGCAGTGACCCTCCGTCTACTTTGGAGCCCCATACATAGTAGGATTTGCTGAACTCTTGTTTTAGACACACGTCTGGTAGCCCCCTGGGTCATTTTGGAGTTGAGCTGCTCCACTGTAGTGTGTCAGTCCGCCCTAGTCAACGTTCACCTCTCAGATCTATGGCACGTGGTGTATTGCAGTTTCCACGCCACTTATTCACAATGGTGCGATTTGTTTCACTCACGATACACTTTCACCACATAAACACACAAACATTTCACAGAAATACGCCACCCTTGGCTCAAATGCCAATAATCATCCAAACTAATAATGCGATTTGACTGTATTTTCTGTAGTAACATGCTGTAGCAGTCCTCATACATAGAGAAATCATTAAAAGGGAATTTTGGTAAAACAAAAGAAAATAACAGCACAGATGACAAGCCAATGTGACAGAAGAATTAAGTTTGAACTCAGAGAGAGTTCACCAAAACTGTAGTCTACAAAGGTACCGGAATAAACCAGGTGTGAGGTAGTTTAGATTTTATTACACATTATCTGCTACTTAGGGACATGAGTCATTCCTATTGGTAATTACTGTAAAATATAAATTAGTCAAACTTATCTGCGCATTAAAGGTTTGTACAGCATTTTGAAACTTATATATATATTTATTTTTTTCTCCAAGTTTTCAGACTTTTTAATATTTCTGGGGGCTGTTACAGTTATCTTCTCTTTAGAGCTGACATTTGCACAATTTACATTTTATAAACTTGAAGTGACTTGTTCTTTCTATGTGTATGGAATGATCAGACATTCTAACAAATATAGAACCATTGTTATGGGAAAAATTTATCTTACTGAGGTATCCAATAATCAATAGCTTAGTGGTTCCTGTGCCAATTCCAGTGCGCTCCCCACATATATCAGTGTGCCTCAAGAACCTAGGACCACATCGTCAATTCACTGGTCATCCTTCCTTGGACCACTTTTGGTAGGTACTAGCCACTACATACTGGGAACACCCCAGAAGACCTTCTATTTTGGGGATGCTCTCATCCAGTCACATAGCCATTACAATTTGACTTTTGCAAGCCATTCATATCCTTACATTTGCCTATGTTTCCTGCTTCCAACACACAGACTTCCAGAACTGGCTTTTTGATTTCTTCTTTACAGCCTCATTAAGATAATCAGTGTTTTTACTTTACTTGTCAGTAGGTTTGATGTTATGGCTGATTGCTGCATGTGGAACGTGCCGCTCCCCAAAGCCTATCATGTCTCAGGTTTATAGGAATGGAGAGCGGTGTGGTGTGGCCTAAATACTTTCTGTGTGTGTCACGGTGCTTCTACATGGATATTGTCGATCCCCAGAGTTAGGCTCTGGAGCAATAAATCAAGAGCTCTAGGAGGTGGAGAATAAGTTGAGTCCAGACTTGGTGAAAGTTCAAGAGCTTTACTTGAATAGACTTGCATCCAGACAATATTCAGTTTTTCTCTTGGTTCCAGCAGGTTTTGGGATATGCAGGCTTTACTGGACTCAGGCTTTACTGGACTCTGTAGCGGTTCTGGTACCTTTGGAGAGGGGTGCCTTTGACTGTTGACCCCCTCTAAATACTCTGTCTGTATCTGTAAGGAGTCATGGTGCTCTATGAGCTGCTTCCCTGGGGAGACTCACTGTTACATCTTGACTTGTCTTCTCAGCTTCACTATTGAATCTAAACTGCTCTATAGCTTCCTGCAACCTTTCCCTTGGTAGTAAGCAGGACTAGCCCACTTCTTCCCAAAAGGTGGAGAATGGAATGGTAAGTTCCATTGTAACTAAAGATCTATCTGCCATATCCGCTGCCACCTGCTGATGAACCAGGCACATTACATGAACATAACAGTTTTATAGCAATTTTATGAATGCACAGTGTAGGAGGACCTGGAATAAATACACAGATGACATTAATGGTAACCATTAGAGACAGTAGAAGAGTGTAGGAATGGTAGTGCCACTCTGGGACCTGCAGCTTTCTCAAGAATGGGCCCTTTTTGCCAGCTGCAGTGTATGGAGAGATGGTTGTGCATGCATGGCTTTCTCGATTCACCTCTATGGCCCCCTTAAAATATATTCGGCAATCCCGTTCAGTTCCCCACCTGCAAGAAGCATAAAATGCAGTTTCTTTTATGATGAAGGAATGATACACAAAGCCCAGGTGTATAGTCCAGAATGGTTTGGCAGCAGCTAAGCATCCTTCATCACACTTTGTGTATTACAGTCATCTGCAATCTATACACTAGACTGAAACAAGACATGCATGGTCACTGTTTTTCCCAACCAAACTTTGCAGATTCTCCTGCTGCTGCTTCCCTGCCAGGCCAGGCCAGGCCAGGCCAGGCCATTTCCTTTCCATTCAGAAACAGTTCCCCAGCAGTCTCCTGAACTTTGGTTCTACTTTCCTCTGCTGGACAGTCTAGATACGTAGCACTGACACTGTGACAGACTCTTCATGCATAGTGGATACACACTGTTCCACTCTTAAAATTGCTGCAGTACAAGATCTCACACATTCACACTGCATTAACTGAAGCAAAACGTTATAGCACTCTGTTACACAACTAATCAATTTTGAGGTATTACACAAAGATACTATGTTACACAGTTACATAGTTAATACGGTTGAAAAAATACATAAGTCCATCAAGTTCAACCAAGGGATACATGGGGACGTGAATCTCAGAAGGAAGTGAGACTCAGATTTCTACAAATGTTCATAAGCATTAATGTCATTTACTTTTAATAATTCCTCTAAACCCTTAAAATTGTCCATTGTTCCTGCTGTGACCACGTCTGTAGGTAGACTATTTCACAGATTCACAGTTCTTACAGTAAAGAAGCTTTGGCACTTCTGGAGACTGAACTGTTTCTTCTCCAGCTGGAGGCAGAGCCCCCTTGTCTTTTGAAGACATTTTACATGGAACAGTTTTTCACAGTAATTTTTGTATGGCCTATTTATATATTTGTATAGGTTAATCATATTCCCCCTTAGACGTCTCTTCTCAAGACTAAATACATTTAATTATTTTAATCTTTCTTTATAACTAAGACCTCCATGCCCCTTATCACTTTAGTCGCTTTCCTTTGTACTTTTTTCCAGTTCCAAAGCATCCTTTCTATGGACTGGTGCCCATAACTGGTGCAGCCCCTCTGTCCAGGCTTCTACTCACCTCCTCATAAAAACAAATCAGGTTAGTCTGACAACTTTTGTCCTTGGCAAACCCATATTGGTTATCACTTATAATATTATTAACAGTCACATACTCCTGTATATAGTTCCTTAAAAGATCTTCAAACATTTTCCCACAACAGAAGTTAAACTAAATGGTCTATAATTACATGTAGAGGACCTAGATGTTTTTTTGAATATGGGCATCACATTTGCCTTGCGCCAATCACTTGGCACTGTACCAGTACCTAGAGAATCTTTAAAAATTATAAACAAGGGCAAAGCAATGACTGAACTGAGCTCTTTAAGAACTCTTGGGTGTAATCCACCTGGACCTGGAGTTTTGTTCACATTTACCTTATTTAGTTTAACTTGGACAATATCTACATTTAGCCAATTTAGTATATTACCGGATGTACTAACAGCCCTGGCACCACCAATATCAGCTCCTTTCTCTTCTTTTGTATATACAGAGCTAATTTTTTTTTAGTAACTCTGCCTTTTCCTTATCTTCAGTGACTAACCCCCCTTTATCGTTATTTAGGGAACCTACCTCCTTAGACCTTGGTTTTTTAGCATTTATATATTTAAAGAATTTTTGGGATTTGTTTTGCTCTCTTTTGCCACCTGCTGTTTGTTTTCTATTTTTGCCGATTTTATCTTTTTTTTACAGATTTTATTAAGCCCTTTGTAAACTTCAAAGGCTAGAGCTGACCCCTCAGATTTGTATTTTTTAAATGCCCTTTTTTGTAATTTATTGCCCTTTTTATAGTAGCTGGAAGCTATGGGAGGAAGGGGGGTAATTTTAGCTGTTTATACTTGTTACCTAAAGGAATACATTTTTAGTGCAATTACTCAATGTGGATTTAAAGCTCTCCCATTTATCCTCAGTATTATTATGTGACAGTAGCTGCTTCCAGTCTATGCCCTGAAATGCTGCCCTCAACCCAGGGAAATTGGCCTTTTTAAAGTTCTGTGTTTTTGCTCTACCAGACAGATTTTGCTTCTTATACTTCAGGGGGAATATAATTATATTGTGGTCACTATTACCTAGTGCAGGGATAGGCAAACTGCGGCTCTCCAGCTGTTGTAAAACTACAACTCCCAGTATGCCCAGTCTGCCTACAGCTATCAGCCTACAGCAGGGCATGATGGGATTTGTAGTTTTACAACAGCTGGAGAGACGCAGTTTGCCCATCCTTCATCTAGTGTTTCTCAAGCATTAACATTTCCAACAAGCTCTGCATCATTAGAAATTACCAAATCCCACAGAGCATTGTCCCAAGTGGGAGCTTCTACAAACTGGCCCATAAAGTGATCCTGCAGCAAGTTGAGGAATCTTCTCCCCTTTGCAGTTGAGGCAGAACCATTCAATGTCTGGGAAGTTAAAATCTCCCATTATGACCACTGTACCAGCCTGTGCAGCCCACTCTATTTGGTTATACAGTTGAACCTCTGTTTCCTCTGTGATGTTAGGGTGTTTATAGATTACACCAAGTATTATTTTTTCAGTGTTTATATACCTTTGTATTTCCACCCATAAGGTTTCAATATCCTCACCCACAACTGCCTCTTTTACACTCGCCCTCAGATCACTCCTCACATACAGGCACATGCCACCACCTTTTGAATTAACCCTGTCTTTCCTAAATAGTGTAAAACCCTGAATATTAACAGCCCAGTCATGCGAAGAGTCCAACCATGTCTCAGCCACACCAACTACATCTATGTGTTCCTCTAGTACCATAAGCTCCAGCTCCCCCATTTTTCTAGCTATACTTCTGGCATTTGTGAAAACACATTTTAAATTACTATTACCTATAAAATAAATATCGGGGATTTTTTGGGTATCTTGGTTGATGTTTGTATGTAACAGGTCAATGTTACCAGCAGCTCTATTTTTCATCGGTGTACAGTTCTCCCCAGTCTTCTCCCTACTTTCCTCACTAACCCCAACCCCCACTAAATCCCCACTATCCCCTGCTATATCACACTCTCTATCTACACTATCTACCACCTTATTAGTATGACCCCCCTCCCTTCCCCAGCCCCACCCAGCAATCTGTCAATCCGATTCGCAATATGCCAAAGCCGAGCACCCGGAAGACAACACACTGTCTGACATTCATGGTCTCGGTGACAGATGACCCTGTCCCCTACCACCAGCATCTTTCTGACCTTTGCTGCACTCCTTTTCCCATCCTTCCTACAGCAGTCATCCTTCTGGTTGCTAGGAGAAATGCCCTGCTGGAGTGTTGCTGGCCCTGGGCTTTCATCCCTAATATCAGCCAAACAGGCATATGTACTAGGGCATTCCAGCTCAGGACTAGCCTCCCTGGCACTTTTCCCTCTACCCCTTCTTCCTACATTAACCCAACTACTGACCCGATAGTCCCAATCTTGCCCTCCTCCTCCCACCTCCATTTTACTGACCCGAGTCAGTGCCTGCACAGTGAGGTCTAAGCCTCTCTCCAGGTCTGCAAAAGCCTATAAGTATTGCAAGTTGCCGATTTAGATCCAAGATTTGGGCTTCCAAATATGCAACAAGCTTGCATCTAGTGCAAATGAATTCACCCTCAAAAGGCTCTTCAAGGCATGCATACGTTTCACAGGACACACACTTAGTAGCATTGTCCATGGAGCACATGTTTAAATGGGGATGAACAGTAAAGAAGTAAATATGAATGTAGATTTAGACCCTGTCTGCTATAATTGGAGCTAGAATCAAGCAAACAACACACAAGGGAAATCCATCAAACCTTAGTTTCTTGCTCCTTGTCTTAAACTCCAATTCTTTAAACTCCACTTATTCAGAAGCCCACTTAGTATAGCAAGCCAGAGCATATGGCTTTAGTACTTGGGGACAAGTGGACTGCAAAACATCCCTTTCCTTAGGAGCAATATACTGGTACCTTAAATGGCTAGTGCAAGAATATGCACATTAAAGTGCCATGCATGTCATGCTGGCGGTCCATGCCCACCGTGGTCTTGCATTTCCATCGCTCTGCTCTCCCTATGTGAATTGGGATTAGAGCTCTTTGAACTTTCCTTTAGCACTGAAAGAGTTAATGCTTTCCCCATGTCCCTGTCCAGGTGCTGGTTAAGTTGCTGATCACTCTCCCAATTGAGCTGGGCTTTGGTTCTACCTCCTCGTCTGAGCTTTAAGGTTATTCATTGCTAGTAACCAGTCAAGCTGATCTTGTCTGGATATCCGTGTATCAAACACCTTGTCTTCCGATTCCGCTCCTTGCTGCCTGCGCCAACCTTCAAACTGTTACCTGGCTTACATGCTTGTAACTGCTATTTGGAATACGCAAGTACTCAGCCTGCCTAGACTATTGGACTGTGTTCAGTCTACGCTTTTGCCTGTGTCCTTGGTGCCTGATACCAGTGTCTCTGACCCCCGTGGGTCAGCAGCCAACTACACAAGGACTACTTCAGGAGGTAGCAGCCTGGTTGGTTCCTTGCAGTGAAGTCCAGATCCCTATACAGGGGTTAAAAGGGTGAATACCAGGGAACCACTAGGACAACACCCTTATGTTTAGCCCAAAGCCAAACTGGTTGGTTGGCACAGTGGGTCCATACCTACTGTCTGTGGCCTCCCATGATTAATGTAAAAAAATGAAAACCAGTACATGCATATGTGTGCCTTTAGTCTGGCAACTGCTGATCTGTTGTTCCAGTGTATGACAGCATCTTCTCTAAATAATTAAGTACTCAAGTTTGATGCAAATTGGATGGTTCTTCATTTTATATGTCCAACAGTGTAAGTAAGAGTGATCACCACATTGGGTCAGCATTGGAAAATCCTGGTTCTGACTGGAGACAGGAGGCTAAAATCCTGGAAGTCATATTTGATGAATATCTTGGAGGTTTGTTTGCTTTTATAAGGAAAACTATTGTCATAAAAGTTTCATTTTTTTTTTTTTTTTTTTTTTTTGCTGTGCAGGTTCCATTTTCCTGAAGACCAGCAAAGAATGGGATCTTTTATTTTGGTTGCGTTGGGCAGATGAGTGGGTGAAATATTTGAAAGAATTATCTTCCATCGACACTTCAAAAACAAATTGGTTGAAATTGTGAAAGGAGAATCAGAGACTTCAATTGATTTATCAGTTGTTACTATCACATAAACTACAAGTGGGTTTGAAGGAATCTTGAAAAGTGTGAAAAGCACTGCTCACTTCTTAATGATGAGAATGAGATTGCAGTAACTTGTGACACACTCAGATAACCAAGAAGGTCATGAAGTCACTTGATAGCAGAGCAATTCAAGAAGTTGTATGTGAGATAGTGTAATAAGAGCACTAGACACACTAGCACTAGATTTGCGCAAGTATCGGAGCGCGGCCAGCTGTAAATTCTCAAGGCTGTCACAGAGGTACGATACCCTGAAGGAACATGATGAGCGTCAATTCCATGCAGTTAACTTGTCGCTCATCATGTTCATGATAAATTGACGCTCATCATGTTCCTTAGGGGTATCGTACCTCTGTGATAGCCTTGAGAAATTAATCCTTCCACTGCTATTGAACGCAATATCTCCTGATCAAGTGGGGCGCCACACAGGGAGTCAGCGTGTTACCAACACAGATAAAGCGCAATCGGGAGGCGAGTTACGATCCTGAGACGCCAACTCCTGTATGAACACCCTCCTAGCTACATGAGGAGCCATACAAACAAGCGGCTATACTTACCCATACAACGTGATTGATATCTAGCTACCCTAGCGCCACCATCTACAGGACAGGTAACGTAATGCCTTGTGGCTACATTGTCTGTAATTAACAAGTAAATTAACAGCCATATAGTTACATTAACTATTAGATTGGTTAAACATTACATTGTAGCTACATTAATTACTGCTAAAGAGAGAGCATCCGGACACTACGCTACGTTGATCACTCTGCATTTTAATATACACTGCTCAAAAAAATAAAGGGAAGACAAAAAGAACACATCCTAGATCTGAATTAATTAAATATTCTTCTGAAATACTTTTTCTTTACATAGTTGAATGTGCTGACAACAAAATCACACAAAAATAAAAAAATGGAAAACAAATTTTTCAACCCATGGAGGTCTGGATTTGGAGTCACACTCAAAATTAAAAAAAACACACTACAGGCTGATCCAACTTTGATGTAATGTCCTTAAAACAAGTCAAAATGAGGCTCAGTAGAGTGTGTGGCCTCCACGTGCCTGTATGACCTCCCTACAACGCCTGTGCATGCTCCTGATGAGGTGGCGGATGGTCTCCTGAGGGATCTCCTGCCAGACCTGGACTAAAGCATCTGCCAACTCCTGGACAGTCTGTGGTGCAACGTGACGTTGGTGGATAGAGCGAGACATGATGTCCGAGATGTGTCAATTGGATTCAGGTCTGGGGAACGGGCGGGCCAGTCCATAGCATCAATGCCTTCGTCTTGCAGGAACTGCTGACACACTCCAGCCACATGAGGTCTAGCATTGTCTTGCATTAGGAGGAACCCAGGGCCAACCGCACCAGCATATGGTCTCACAAGGGGTCTGAGGATCTCATCTCGGTACCTAATGGCAGTCAGGCTACCTCTGGCGAGCACATGGAGGGCTGTGCGGCCCTCCAAAGAAATGCCACCCCACACCATTACTGACCCAATGCCAAACCGGTCATGCTGGAGGATGTTGCAGGCAGCAGAACGTTCGACACGGCGTCTCAAGAATCTGTCACGTCTGTCACATGTGCTCAGTGTGAACCTGCTTTCATCTGTGAAGAGCACAGGGTGCCAGTGGTGAATTTGCCAATCTTGGTGTTCTCTGGCAAATGCCAAACATCCTGCACGGTGTTGGGCTGTAAGCACAACCCCCACCTGTTGACGTCGGGCCCTCATATCACCCTCATGGAGTCTGTTTCTGACCGTTTGAGCAGACACATGCACATTTGTGGCCTGCTGGAGGTCATTTTGCAGGGCTCTGGCAGTGCTCCTCCTGTTCCTCCTTGCACAAAGTCTGAGGTAGCGGTCCTGCTGCTGGGTTGTTGCCCTCCTACGGCCTCCTCCACGTCTCCTGATGTACTGGCCTGTTTCCTGGTAGCGCCTCCATGCTCTGGACACTACGCTGACAGACACAGCAAACCTTCTTGCCACAGCTCGCATTGATGTGCCATCCTGGATAAGCTGCACTACCTGAGCCACTTGTGTGGGTTGTAGACTCCATCTCATGCTACCACTAGAGTGAAAGCACCGCCAGCATTCAAAAGTGACCAAAACATCAGCCAGGAAGCATAGGAACTGAGAAGTGATCTGTGGTCACCACCTGCAGAACCACTCCTTTATTGGGGGTGTCTTGCTAATTGCCTATAATTTCCATCTGTTGTCTATTCCATTTGCACAACAGCATGTGAAATTGATTGTCACTCAGTGTTGCTTCCTAAGTGGACAGTTTGATTTCACAGAAGTGTGATTGACTTGGAGTTACATTGTGTTGTTTAAGTGTTCCCTTTATTTTTTTGAGCAGTGTATATGCTGTGAAGATAAGACTGAACAGTTTAATATACCAATATCTCAGTATATCAACAATACTCCATTTTAAGAACTTTGTGTAGAGATATATATACAAGATCATATAAATTACTGGATTATTGGACTGCAGTCTCTTCTATCACGGACATTAATATTTTTATATTGTGACAGAGTGAGAGGTTTTATCTGGGAAAACAGGTATTTTCCTCCCAGCATGTGCTGCTGGGCTGATTTACAGCCAGGTGAGGTCAAATACCGGACTGGATTTTAAGTGCCGTCCAGGTTTTGGCAGCACCTGGCTGTCCTTAAATAGGCAGCTGGGCTCAGAAGCCAGGTCTCTGTGTTGGGATCTGGGAGCCTTGTGTCTGGATGAAGGCTTGCTACCTGTTTGGCGTGAAAACAGGTTGGTGCTGCTTTCAGCAAGGACTCTTTGAGGCAGAGTTGCCGCATGGTGTGAATTACCACCAACATCGCAAGGTGACTTTTTGCTTGTTTATGACTGCTTGTTTTGTCACTTGCCTAAAGTGTGAATAAAACACTGAACTGTTTGATCCAAAGAACTTGTTGTTGCCCCTATACTGCGTCCGCTAATCCTGTCTACCAGAGAGAAACCCCACAATTGGTGGAGGATGCGGGCAATAGCAGTGAGGCTGCCGTGAACGCTGATATTTTTGGTCTCTGCATTTTTCAGGCACGGTTGTATGTCGTACAATAAACCAGCTGTATTACAACCAGTGCCCCACGACAAAATGGAGGCTGTTGTGAAGGCCCTCATGGAGGCTAATCTGCAGCAGCGAGAGACAAACCTGCAGCAACGCGAAGCTAATGAGAAACAGTAGGAGACTAAGGGTCCATTCACACGTCCGAAGTGTATTGCGGATCCGCAATACACCATGCCGGCACCCCACAGAATTGCCTACTCTTGTACGCAATTGCGGACAAGAATAGGACATGTTCTATTTTTTCCGGAGCCGCGGACCGGAAGATCAGGGGCGCGCTCCGGAAATGCGGATGAGGACAGCACACTGTGTGCTGTCCGCATCCATTCCTGCCCCATAGAGAATGAATATGTCCGCACCCGTTCCGCAGAATTGCGGAACGGATGCAGAACACATTCACGGACTTGTGAATGGACCCTTACCAGTTGCTGCTACAACACGTGATGGCTTTGCAGACAGCAGGAGCAACCCTGAGCGTCCACGATGCCCGGAAAGCAGTCCGTGCTGCGATTCCTAAGATGACCCCCACAGACGACATCGAAACCTACCTGGCGATGTACGAGAAAGTGGCTATCAGGGAAAAGCTACCCCATGACCAGTGGGTTCAGGTCGTCGCTCCCTCCCTGGCATCCGATTCCCAGCGGTTGCATTTCAACTTGCCGGACGATCAAGCGGCCGACTACCAAAAAGTAAAGGGTGAGATTTTGGCAAGACTGGGGGTGAATGTGTTGGTCTGGGCCCAGCGGGTACATCAGTGGGGGTTTAAGCCAGCTGAGCCTGAGAGGACCCAGTATTATGACTTACTCCACCTCTTGCAAAAATGGCTATAGCTTGATGTTCTGAGTCCCCCGGCTATGCTGGATAGACTATTAGCCGATATGTTCTGGAGGGCTTTGCCATACCCTCTCCAGCACTGGATCAGTCAGGTGTCTCCTGGCAATGCCCTTGAGATAGTGGACCTGGTGGAACGCTATGAAGCTACCAGGAATCTAAAGAAGGGTTCTGTCGGGAGGGGTCGGCAACCCCGGAAATCTCAACCCCAGGCCCAGAGATTTGAGCCAATAAATCCCACCCGGGATGTAACCATGGCGGACCTGGCTACGATAGTCTGCTGGCAGTGTTAGGAGCCTGGCCATATAAGGGCTGACTCTCCCCAATCGGGTTGAGCCCATGGACACTAACTATCGCTACCGTCAGTCGCTATATGCCAGGAGGCTGTGTGCAACAGGTACCCCAGAGTCTCTAGATCACTTGTGCCAGGTGGAAGTGGGAGAGACTCCGGTGGATGCTCTGCTGAACTCAGGGAGTCTGGTGACCCTAGTAAAGGCTACACTGGTGCGGTCCACTGAGTATACTGTCTGGAAAGTCGGGGTGATGTGCATCCACGGAGACTTAAAAGACTAACCCACCACACTGGTGTCTCTAACCATGGTGGCCGGTAGATGGACCCACAGGATGGCTGTCGTCACAAATCTACATTATGAACTCATAATAGGGAGAGGCTTCCGGCATTGTGGCCTGCTATGAGAGTGACTGATACCCATGAAACAGGGGTAACCCTAGCAGAGTGGCCCGGCTCAGGGGGGAGACCAGAACCCTGTGAACCTGAGACCGAAGGGCCAGTGGTAGGGGTGACCTCCACTTTGGTGGAAGAGGGGGAGACAACCCCGCTAAGTGTGATGGTGGGAGACGTGGAGGACTTGCCGCCGGGTCCTGAATTTGCAGACTTCAATGTCTCACGGGATACTGCCCAACATCGGGACCCAACCCTATCCCGCGCCTGGGAAAATGTGTTAATAGTAGATGGTGAACCACAACAACCTGGGGCAGAGTCAATGTTTCCCCCGTTTTGTGGTTTATCAAGATATGTTGTATCTGGTAAACCAACTACGGGATGAGCCTATTGAACAGTTGGTGGTCCCTAAGGCTTATCGCAACCTTGTGTTAGATCTAGCCCACCAACACGTTCTCGGGGGTCACCTGGGGCTGCAGAAAACTCAGGATCGTATTCTACAGCGGTTTTACTGGCCTAGCATATTCAAAGAAGTGGAAGAGTTTTGTAAGTCTTGCCCAACCTGCCAGATAGCCCCAGCCACATTTTCGTAGTCCCCTAGTACCTCTCCCGATTATCGAAGTACCGTTTGACCGAATAGCTATGGACCTCATAGGACCAGTACTGAAGTCCGCCAGAGGGCATCAACACATCTTAGTCATTCTAGACTACGCCACTCGGTACCTGGAGGCGGTGCCACTGCGACATACCTCGGCAAAACTCATAGCTATAGAGTTAATGGAGATGCTTTCCCGAGTAGGACTACCTAAAGAGGTTCTGACCGACCAAGGGACCCCTTTTATGTCCAAGGTGATGAGGGAACTCTGTAACTTGCTGCACATAAAACAACTACGGACGTCCGTTTACCATCCGCAAACGGACGGTCTGGTAGAACGGTTTAACCAAACATAAAAAAATATGTTGAAAAAGGTAGGGTCTAAAGATGGGAAGGACTGGGATCTCCTTCTGCCTTATCTCATGTTCACAGTGCGAGAGGTACCCCAGGCCTCTACTGGGTTCTCGTCCTTCAAACTACTATATGGCAGACACCCTCGCTGTCTCTTGGATGTGGCCAAAGAGGCATGGGAACAACAACCCACTCCACATAAAAGTATCATTGAGTACGTTACCCAGATTGGATAGAGACAGTGTTGCCTCTTGTTAGGGAGCATATTGAGGCAGCTCAGCGAGCCCATAGTCGGGTCTATAATCGGCAGGCTCGGGTCCGGATCTTTAACCCGGGTGATCGAGTTTTGGTTCTGGTGCCGATCGTGGACAGTAAATTCCTGGCTAGGTGGTAGGGGCCCTACGAGGAACTCGAGACAATTGGAGATGTAAACTAGAAGGTAGACCAGCCAGGGTGGCGAAAGCCAGAGCAGGTTTACCATGCGAATTTACTCAAACCGTGGAAAGATAGGGAAACCTGTACAGAGGGCAGTCCGCGGCCGGGTTTTCTAGGAGAAGAGGTACCGGCCCCTCTGTCTGGCAGCCTCTCCTCTAAACAGACTCAGGAGGCCAGAGAGTTCGTTAGTCGGAACACGGATGTGTTCTCGGACCTCCCTGGACGCACTTCCATAATCCAGCATGACATTGTCACTGAGCCTCAGGCAAAAGTCCAATTAAAACCATACTGGGTACCCGAGGCTCGGCGACAAGCGATATTGGAGGAGGTGCAGCTAATGTTGCAGATAGATGTCATTGAGGAGTCAAAAAGTGAGTCAGCCAGTCCTATAGTATTAACTCCTTAAGGACACAGCCTTATTTCACCTTAAGGACCAGGCCATTTTTTGCAAATCTGACCAGTGTCACTTTAAGTGGTGAAAACTTTAAAACGCTTTGACTTATTCAGGCCATTCTGAGAATGTTTTTTTGTCACATATTGTACTTCATGACACTGGTAAAATGAAGTAAAAAAGATAATTCCCTTACGTCCTACCAGCAGCACAGATGGGGTTAACTGCCCCTGTGGACTGGTAGGACCGGCGGAATTTTTAATGAGCCCAAGAACCAATAAACGATCTTCAGCTCCCTGAAAGGGAGGAGATCACCCCCCAGCCCACCGTGTTTTTTTCTGTCCTTTGGACAGGTGGACTGGCGTATCGCTCCCTCTCAGGGAGCTGAAGAGTGCTTGAGGGGCTCTCTTTTTTTCCTATAGGAAAATTGCCCCTTTATTGTAATGCCTTTATTTTAGGCGGTATCGCTGATACACTTATCTTATTGGGGGTACCGTCGGGGGAGGGGTGGTTCCCCTCTCCTCTTCCGCCTTTATTCGGCGTCTCTGCGGTGTCCGGTACCTCTCCTCGCCGCAGGTGTGTGGCGCCTTGGGCGCCGCCATCTTCCGGAAGTGACGCGCACCCTGTGCGCTACGTCACTTCCGGTTTTTCGTCCGATGCAGTGGGGTTTGGTAAATCTCACCGCTCTGGTTTTTTTGGCTCCTTATAAACGTCTCTAAGGTTCAGGTAGCCTGGGGAGACACATAGGGTTGATTTGAGCCTAATATAGGCTCTATTTCCTTCTCTGGGCTGTTCCGATTGAGGCCCCGCCCAGGGGGCGGGGTTTCCTCCTTTTAAGCGCCCAGAGCCTGTCATTCAGTGCTCTGGTTGCACCGCTTTCACAAGCTAGCTCCAGAGTTCCTTGTGCTTCATATATTCTAGTGATATATTGCTTGCCTTGGGTTTTTTTCTTCACAGCTCTAGTTTCTTCTGTGCTGGTGGGCGCCCATATGGTCTTGTTTCACCTCCACTTTGTGTTTGTAGGTGTTTTGACCTGTTTCTTCTTCTTACAGTTATGGCTTCCCCTAAAGATGCGGATCAGCGGAAGTCCGGGGCCAAAAGGAAGCATTTGGCCTGTTACGAGTGTAACACACCTTTGGACGACAACTGCCCTTACTCGAGGTGCGAGAGTTGCCGCACACAGGCATCCACGGAACCCACGATGCAAGAGATGTTTCAGTGGACAAAGACTTACGTGGATGATTCCATTAAGGGAGTGGTGCGTCTGCTTAATGAGAGGCTACCAGGATCCTCTCAGACTCCCATGGAAGTGGTTGCACCAGTCAAGAGACCTACCCCCTGTTCCGTGGGGTCTTCTTCTGAGGAGGAAGAATTAACTTCTTGCTTTTTTCCTCCAGAGAAAACGCAGAAGTTGCTGAAGTCCATCAGGTCGGGGGACCAGGATGTTGACATGGGGGAGTTCTCCGATCCCGCCGGACGGACACAGCGTGTCTTTAGAGCGGATGAGACCCTTCTCTCTGTAATGCGTACAGAGTGGAGAAAGCCTGAGAAAGGCCCAGTCCTCACCAGGAAATTTAAGCTCATGTACCCGATGGCTAAACCCTTGGTGGAATCGTGGGGTTCCGTTCCCAAGGTGGACATGGCTATAGCCAAGTTGTCCAGGCGCACTCTGGTCCCTGCAGACGATGGGTCTAGTCTGCAGGACCCTCTAGACCGGAGGGCAGAGTGCACCCTCAGAAGGGGTTACGCGGCGGCGGCTGCCTCCGCATCAACTTCAATTGCGGCCACTGAAGTAGCCTCCTTTCTACGTTCTAAGCTCAACCAGATCCAGACGGACGTAAACCAGAGCGTTTCGAGAGACGACATCTTGGCAGCCTTCAAATCTGCCAATCTGGCGATGGATTTCCTGGTCGATTCCACCCAGATGCAGCTGAAGCTGGCTGCCAAAACTATGGTCCTAGTTTCAGCTGCCTGCAGACCACTTTGGCTGAAGCCATGGATCGCGGACAACGCGTCCAAATTCAACCTTTGTGGGCTCCCCTTTGAGCCGGATAGGCTGTTCGGGTCCAAATTGGACAGGATCATGGAGGGACTCTCCGACAAGAAAGGGAAGAGTCTCCCCCAGCAGCCCTTTCGGGGACGCCCCAGACAAGAGAAGAAAGGCGGAGGCCGTCCAGGGCAGCAGACTAGGCGCAGAGATTGGGGGGGGGGCCGTCTCGTAAATATTCGAGACGCTCCCGCAAACCCACCAGGGAGGCAAAACCCTCCTGACTATGGGCCTCCTCGAGGCTCTTGGATAAGCCCTGCTGCCCCTGCAGTATCTCCTCTAGACTTTCCCGTACCCCTCCCCCAGATTCCCGTGGGGGGCCGTCTCTCCCATTTCAAAGACCCTTGGGCCCATTTGATCGCAGACCCCTGGGTTCAGGACATAATTTCTGCCGGGTACCGGGTAGGTCTTATCTCCCTCCCCCCAGAGAGATTCATCGCCACGCGAAACTTCGGGTCTGCCAAACAAAGGATCCTAGAAACTTATATTCAGGACTATATCTCCAAGGGAGCCCTAGAGGAGGTGCCGGCAGGGGAGAGAGGCCTAGGGATTTATTCTCCAGTGTTCCTGGTTCCCAAGAAGACGGGAGATCTCCGGATGATCATCGACTTGAGATTCCTCAATCGATTTATAAGGAAAACCAGGTTTCGTATGGAAACCATAAGGTCAGTCAGCCATATCCTCAACCCTGGGGACGTCATGGCTACTCTGGACCTCAAGGATGCGTATCTTCACATCCCGATCCATTCCGCTTCACGGAAATTCCTCAGGATCGCGGTCCAGATTTTAGGGGTTCGCAGGCACTTTCAGTTCACTGCGCTTCCCTTCGGAATCTCTTCTGCCCCCCTTATCTTCACCAAGGTGGTGGTGTCGGTGGTGGCAGCTTTGAGACTTCAAGGACTGACTATTATTCCTTATCTGGACGATTGGCTCTTTATAGCCTCTTCAGTTCCGGTTCTTACCCACCATCTTCAGATCGCAATCTCCTTTCTCCTCCGCCTGGGCTGGATTATCAACTGGCAGAAGTCGAATGTGAGCCCATCGACTTCAATCCATTATTTAGGATTCGTGGTCGACTCTGTGGAGATGTCCCTCCGGTTGACTCTAGAAAGGAGAGTGCGGATTCAGGACCTAGCAAGAGTCCTTTCTGTCCCTCGTCGAGTCTCTATCCGGACTCTCATGAAGATGCTGGGGCTCATGTCAGCGGCTGCGGACGCAGTCCCTTGGGCACTATGGCACCTCCGTCCTCTTCAGTCGGAGGTCTTACACTTATGGAACGGCAGCCCTGCGGGGCTAGATTCCCTGTGCTCCCTGTCCGGTCAAACCCGGAATTCCCTCAGATGGTGGTTTCAGCTGCCAGCAGGGAAGTCTATGACCCAACCAGCTTGGGTCATATTGACTACAGACGCGTCCCTTGTAGGCTGGGGCGCTCACCTGGACGGATCCCCAGTACAGGGATCTTGGTCTCCTCTGGAGCGGCGTCTTTCTTCCAATCTTCGCGAGATGCGAGCTATCTGGCTAGCCCTCCTTCACTTCGCCCCTCAGATCCAGGGCAAAGCAGTGAAAGTCCAGTCAGACAATATGACTGCGGTTCTCTATATAAACAAGCAGGGAGGCACAAGATCATTGTCCCTTCTGTCAGAGATCGGGGTAATTCTTCGGTGGGCAGAGACGAACCTTTCCCATCTATCTGCCACTCATATTCGAGGTTCCCTCAATATGATAGCGGACCGCTTAAGTCGGGGATTACCGACCATGGAGTGGTCTCTGCATCCGGAGATCTTCAGGCAGTTAGTTCACAGATGGGGTATGCCAGAGGTGGATCTCATGGCAACCAGGTTCAACGCCAAGGTGCTGAGGTTCTGTTCCCTGTACAGGGAGGACAACCCCCTGGTGTAAGATGCTCTGTCGATACCGTGGAGGTTCAGGCTGGCTTACATCTTCCCTCCGTTTTCCATGATACCGAGGGTATTGACGAAAATTCGTCAGGATCAGGCCTCGGTAATAGCCATCATACCGTTCTGGCCCAGGAGATCCTGGTTTACCCAGCTCATTCAGATGAGTCGGGGACAATACTGGAGACTCCCCCCGGAGCAGACCCTGGTGTCGTGGGACACTCACCTTTGCCCAGATCTGCACAGGTTCAACCTGACAGCCTGGAGGTTGACCAGTCCCTTCCCAATATAGAAGGGCTTTCCGAGTCGGTCCTGAGAACTTTGTCACATTCCAGAGCAGAGTCTACAAAGAAGGCCTACTCCAGGATCATGAGAATCTTCGTGGCATGGTGTGATTCCAAACAAGTGGCGTCCGCAGATCCGCCCCTTCCTGTGATACTACAATTCCTTCAAGATGGATTAGATAGGGGCCTATCTCCAGCTACCTTGAAGGTACAGATTTGTGCCATCTCGGCCTGTCTCAACAGGCCACATTCTCGGGACCCACTCTTCAAACGCTTTCTGAAGGGAGCTGAAAGACTAAAGCCTACTATACTGAAACCTATTCCCCAGTGGGATCTTTCAGTAGTGCTCAGGGGGCTAGCATCTCCCCCCTTCGAGCCTTTGGAGGAGGTGGAATTCAAATTTTTGACTTTAAAGATGGTTTTTCTTCTGGCTGTAGCTTCAGCCAAAGGAATCTCTGAATTTCAGACTTTCTCTGCAATTCACCCGTATATTATCTTCTTACAGGACAGAGTACTCCTGAAGTTTTTACCCTACTTCAGGCCTAAGGTGCCTACCTTCCAAAATATCAACCAGGTAATCTCTTTACCAGTTTTGTTTTCAGCCTCCTCCTCTGATACTCCAGCAAGAGACCCGCTGGATATTTCAAGATGCCTCCAGGTCTATGTGGATAGATCCAGAGAGTTCAGGATAGATGAGAATCTCCTTATCCTGTTTGCCGGTAAGTCTAAAGGCCGTAAAGCGTCTAAAGCCACCATTAGTCGCTGGATCAAGGAGGCCATTAGGGAAGCTTTCGTCTCCCAATCCCTAGATCCTCCGGAGTTTGGGAGAGCCCATTCTACTAGGGCTGTCTCCACCTCTGTTGCGGAGAGAAGACTTCTCCCCTTAGAGTTGATCTGTAAGGCGGCCTCCTGGAGCTCTGAGTCAACCTTCATCTCCCATTATAGGATAGATGCTATCTCCCTGTCACGGCTGTATGTGAGCAACAAGAGCATACACAGTAAAAAGAGCTACTGACCGGACCCAAACTAGGGAGGATAAAGGGTGACCCCTGTCCGACCCTCAAAGCTCTCCCTATGCTGCTAAAGCACATGCCCGGATCCAAATGGCGGAACGAGGCATGCCCACGTGCCTAAGACTGATGACCACTGTAACCCCTACAATAGTGGAAGGGGCACGGCCACCGGTGCCCTACTCAGTATATGGAGGGAACCGTGGCCACCTCAGATCCAGTCAGAAAATAATCAGGTACACAACAATGTCTGTACACTTAGCTGAAGGTGTTGCAGCCGCAGAGAAGACGGATCCAAGGACAGCTGGCAATATCCGGAGTGCTTGCTGCAGCAGAACACAGGTCCAGTGAACTGATAGCTACAAGTGAAGATACTAAAGCAAGAGCTACAACTGAAATGAGAACTATAATCCACGCCCTACAATAGGAGGAGGGGTGATATAAAGAGAGGGAAATCAAACGCATGAGGAAAAGCTGGGAGGAAGGAAACCAAAAGTAAACAGAGCAGTGAGAACTCCTCCCAGCTCTAGTAGTGAAATCATCACAGGGGTGGAGAAACAGAGCTGTGAGAACGTCCCAAAGCTCTGGTAGTGACAGTACCCCCCCCTCTACGGGTGGACTCCGGACACCCAGAACCCACCTTCTCAGGATGAGCCCTATGAAATGCCCTGATGAGGCGAGTGGCTTTAATGTCCGACACCGGAACCCACATCCTCTCCTCAGGACCATAACCCTTCCAATGAACGAGGTACTGAAGAGAACCGCGGACAATGCGAGAGTCCACAATTCTGGAAACCTCAAACTCCAGATTGCCATCAACCAAAATCGGAGCTGGAGGCAAAGAGGAGGGTACCGTGGGCTGGACATATGGTTTTAAGAGAGATCTGTGAAATACATTATGTATCTTCCAAACCCGTGGAAGATCAAGACGGAAGGCAACAGGATTGATGACTGACAAGATTTTATAAGGCCCAATAAACTTGGGACCCAATTTCCAGGAGGGAACCTTCAGTTTAATGTTTCTTGTAGACAACCACACCAGATCACCCACATTCAGGTCCGGACCAGGCACACGTCTCTTATCAGCCACACGCCTATACCTCTCACTCATCTTTTTAAGATTACTCTGAATCTTTTGCCAAATGGTAGACAAAGACGAGGAAAATCTCTCCTCCTCAGGTAAACCAGAAAGAGCCCCTCCCGAGAATGTCCCAAACTGCGGATGGAACCCATATGCACCAAAGAATGGTGACTTATCAGAAGATTCCTGACGACGGTTGTTCAGAGCAAACTCAGCAAGAGGGAGAAATGAACACCAATCCTCCTGGTTCTCTGCCACAAAACAGCGCAAATATGTCTCCAGATTCTGATTGAGGCGCTCAGTCTGACCATTCGACTGCGGGTGAAAAGCAGAAGAGAAGGACAGCCAAACCCCCAGGCGAGAACAGAAAGCCTTCCAGAACCTGGACACAAACTGCGTGCCTCTATCGGAAACAATATCAGAGGGAATGCCGTGCAATTTAACAATATGGTCGACAAAAGCTTGCGCCAAGGTTTTAGCATTGGGTAAACCAGGGAAAGGTACGAAATGAGCCATCTTGCTAAAACGGTCCACCACCACCAGGATCACCGACTTCCCCGAGGAACGAGGAAGATCCGTGATAAAGTCCATGGACAGGTGTGTCCAAGGACGGGAAGGTATGGGTAACGGGAGAAGGGAACCTGAAGGCCGTGAACGAGGGACCTTAGCGCGAGCGCACGTCTCACAAGCAGCCACAAAACCCTCCACCGACTTACGAAGAGCCGGCCACCAAAATCTCCGAGCAATGAGATCTACCGTGGCTCTACTCCCGGGGTGACCAGCAAGAACCGTATCATGATGCTCCTTAAAGAGTTTGTGACGTAGCTCAGGAGGCACGAACAACTTCCCAGAAGGACAACGGGCAGGTGCCTCAGTCTGGGCAGCCTGGACCTCGGCCTCCAAATCGGAATATAGAGCAGAAACAACTACCCCCTCCGCCAAAATGGGACCCGGGTCCTCGGAGTTTCCTCCTCCCGGAAAACAGCGAGAGAGAGCATCAGCCTTCACATTTTTTATCCCAGGTCGGAATGTAACAACAAAATTGAATCTGGAGAAGAACAGAGACCATCTGGCCTGTCTCGGATTCATACGCCTGGCCGACTCCAAGTATGCCAGATTCTTATGGTCGGTAAAAACGGTGATAGGGTGCCTGGCCCCCTCCAACCAATGGCGCCATTCCTCGAAAGCCAACTTGATGGCCAACAACTCCCTATCTCCCACATCATAGTTTCTCTCTGCCGGGGAGAGTTTTTTTAGAGAAAAAGGCACAGGGACGCCATTTGGCAGGAGAAGGGCCCTGGGACAAAACCGCACCCACACCCACCTCGGAAGCATCCACCTCAACAATAAAAGGTAAGGAAACATCGGGATGCACCAAGACGGGAGCAGACGCAAAACTCTCTTTAATCTTAGAAAAGGCTGCAAGCGCCTCCTCCGACCAAGAGGAAAAATCCGCCCCCTTTTTTGTCATGTCAGTGAGGGGTTTGACAACAGAGGAATAATTCAAAATGAACTTTCTGTAATAGTTCGCAAAACCCAGAAAGCGCATCAATGCCTTCTGATTCTCAGGAAGCTCCCACTCAAGTACAGCACGGACCTTCTCCGGATCCATGCGAAAACCAGAAGCAGAGAGGAGAAAACCCAGAAATTGAATCTCCGATACCATAAAAAGACATTTCTCCAGCTTGGCGTACAATTTATTTTCCTGCAGAATCTGCAGAACCTGAAAAAGATGATCCTGATGGGTCTGAACATCAGGGGAAAAAATCAAAATATCATCAAGATACACCAATACAAATTTCCCCATTAAATGGTAGAAAATACTATTAACAAAATGCTGAAAGACGGCCGGAGCATTCATCAGGCCGAAAGGCATAACGAGATTCTCGAAATGCCCGTTAGGGGTATTAAAGGCCGTTTTCCATTCATCCCCCTCTCTGACCCTGACCAGGTTGTACGCGCCTCTCAAATCCAATTTGGAAAACACCTTGGCCCCAACAATTTGGTTGAAGAGGTCCGGGATCAGAGGAAGGGGATAGGGATCGCGAATCGTGATACGGTTCAGCTCCCTAAAATCTAGGCAAGGTCTCAGAGAGCCATCTTTTTTTTAACAAAAAAAAAAACCCGCGGCCACAGGTGACTTTGAGGGACGAATATGCCCCTTCTCGAGACTCTCGGAGATATAAGTTCGCATTGCGATTCTTTCCGGTTGTGAGAGATTGTAGAGGCGTGCTTTTGGCAGCTTGGCGCCGGGAATGAGGTTAATGGGACAGTCAAACTCCCGGTGAGGAGGTAGCTCCTGAACACCGCTCTCGGAAGACACGTCCGAGAAATCAGAGAGAAATGATGGCACAGTTTTAGTAGACACCTCTGCAAAAGTCGCTGTGAGACAATTCTCTCTGCAAAAGTCACTCCACTCATTTATTTGCCTTCCTTGCCAATCAATAGTGGGGTTATGTCTAGTGAGCCAGGGTAACCCCAAAACTAGAGGAGAAGGCAATCCGTTAAGGACAAAACAAGATATATCCTCCACATGAGTGTCACCTACAGCTAGCCGGATATTGTGAACAATGCCCTTCAGAGATCTCTGTGAGAGTGGAGCAGAGTCAATAGCAAAAACAGGTATATCCTTTTCTAATGTGCAAACCTGAAAACCATGCATGGCTACAAATTGAGTGTCAATAAGATTGACGGCCGCTCCACTATCGACAAAAATCTCACAAGAAATGACTTTGCTCTCTAGCGCCACCCTGGCAGACAGGAGAAAACGGGAACTGCAGGTCAGAGGAAAAGCATCAATTCCTTCATCAACTTTGCCCAAAGTAGCAGATAAGGCAGAACTTGATGATTTACCTTTTGAGGTTTTTCTCTTATTATCGCTCTTAGTACAGTTCAAGAATCTCCTAGACGGACAAACATTTGCCAAATGACCTATGCCCCCACAACAAAAACACACCATACTCTGAGGACTAAATCCTCTTTTATCAGGGGCAAGTCGACCTAGCTGCATGGGCTCCTCCTCAGAGGGGAGCGAGACAGGATGAGGCCCCTGCACACTGAATGAGTCCGCACCACTGCCCCTAGACTGACAATGGCTGGACAGAGAGGTCTCGTTTCTTTCTCTTAGACGCCTGTCAAGGCGTACCGCCAATGACATGGCAGACTCTAAGGACGTTGGTCTCTCATGGAAAGCAAACGCGAGACCATGACAGAACTGACTCCGGAGTGCAGCATCATTCCAACCCGAATCAGCTGCCCATCTCCGAAATTCAGAACAATAAAGCTCCGCAGACAGTTTGTTCTGGCATAAAACACGTAAGTTAGATTCGGCCAGAGCAACACTATCCGGGTCATCATAAATCTGCCCCAGGGCCACAAAAAATCTTTCCACGGATCGAAGGGAGGGATCCCCTGATGGCAGCGAAAAAGCCCAAGTCTGAGCATTACCCCTGAGCAGGGAGATGACAATCCTCACCCTCTGCTCCTGATTACCAGAGGAGTGGGGACACAAGCAAAAATGGAGTTTGCATGCCTCTCTGAAGCGAACAAAATTCTCACTGCCCCCGGAGAACGTTTCCGGAAGTGAGACCTTTGGCTCGCAACAGACTCCATGAGCCGGAGCAGAGCCCAATGCTTGAAGCTGAGTCATAGATTGACGGAAATCCGCTACTTCCAAAGAAAGACCCTGCATGCGGTCAACCAGGCCAGAAAGCGGATCCATGTCAAAAAAGGACGGTTTTGGTGGATTATAATGTCACGGCTGTATGTGAGCAACAAGAGCATACACAGTAAAAAGAGCTACTGACCGGACCCAAACTAGGGAGGATAAAGGGTGACCCCTGTCCGACCCTCAAAGCTCTCCCTATGCTGCTAAAGCACATGCCCGGATCCAAATGGCGGAACGAGGCATGCCCACGTGCCTAAGACTGATGACCACTGTAACCCCTACAATAGTGGAAGGGGCACGGCCACCGGTGCCCTACTCAGTATATGGAGGGAACCGTGGCCACCTCAGATCCAGTCAGAAAATAATCAGGTACACAACAATGTCTGTACACTTAGCTGAAGGTGTTGCAGCCGCAGAGAAGACGGATCCAAGGACAGCTGACAATATCCGGAGTGCTTGCTGCAGCAGAACACAGGTCCAGTGAACTGATAGCTACAAGTGAAGATACTAAAGCAAGAGCTACAACTGAAATGAGAACTATAATCCACGCCCTACAATAGGAGGAGGGGTGATATAAAGAGAGGGAAATCAAACGCATGAGGAACAGCTGGGAGGAAGGAAACCAAAAGTAAACAGAGCAGTGAGAACTCCTCCCAGCTCTAGTAGTGAAATCATCACAGGGGTGGAGAAACAGAGCTGTGAGAATGTCCCAAAGCTCTGGTAGTGACACTCCCCATCTGTGCTGCTGGTAGGACGTAAGGGAATCGTTAATTTCTAACGATAATTTGTTTTCCCTTAGTCCTAACAGCAGCACACAAATATCCCACCCTAAATACATTATGCTTGTTAAAAACACGGTGGGCTGGGGGGTGATCTCCTCCCTTTCAGGGAGCTGAAGATCGTTTATTGGTTCTTGGGCTCGTTAAAAATTCCGCCGGTCCTACCAGTCCACAGGGGCAGTTAACCCCATCTGTGCTGCTGTTAGGACTAAGGGAAAACAAATTATCGTTAGAAATTAACGATAATTTTTATTTATAAAAAAAATACCAAATTTACCAATTTTTTTTTTAAATTGCAAAATTCCAAGTTTCAATTTCTCAACTTCTATAATACATAGTAATACCTACAAAAATAGTTATTACTTTACATTCCCCATATGTCTACTTCATGTTTGGATCATTTTGGGAATGATATTTTATTTTTTGGGACGTTACAAGGCTTAGAAGTTTAGAAGCAAATCCTGAAATTTTTCAGAAATTTTCAAAAACCCAATTTTTAGGGACCAGTTCAGGTCTAAAGTCACTTTGCGAGGCTTACATAATAGAAACCACCCAAAAATGACCCCATTCTATAAACTACACCCCTTAAGGTATTCAAAACTGATTTTACAAACTTTGTTAACCCTTTAGGTGTTCCACAAGAATAATTGGAAAATAGAGATACAATTTCAAAATGTCACTTTTTTGGCAGATTTTCTATTTTAATAATTTTTTTCCAGTTACAAAGCAAGGGTTAACAGCCAAACCAAACTCAATATTTATGGCCCTGATTCTGTAGTTTACAGAAACACCCCATATGTGGTCGTAAACCGCTGTACGGGCACACGGCAGGGCGCAGAAGGAAAGGAATGCCATACGGTTTTTGGCAGGCAGATTTTGCTGGACTGTTTTTTTTGACACCATGTCCCATTTGAAGCCCCCCTGATGCAACCCTAGAGTAGAATCTCCATAAAAGTGACCCCATCTAAGACACTACACCCCTCACAGTATTCAAAACTGATTTTACAAACGTCGTTAACCCTTTAGGTGTTCCACAAGAGTTATTGGCAAATGGAGATGAAATTTCAGAATTTCAATTTTTCTGGCAAATTTTCCATTTTAATCCATTTTTCCCAGTAACAAAGCAAGGGTTAACAGCCAAACAAAACTCAATATTTATGGCCCTGATTCTGTAGTTTACAGAAATACCCATATGTGGTTATAAACTGCTGTACGGGCACACGGCAGGGCGCAGAAGGAAAGGAATGCCATGCGGTTTTTGGAAGGCAG
Organism: Bufo bufo; assembly: GCF_905171765.1. Lineage (NCBI taxonomy): Eukaryota > Metazoa > Chordata > Amphibia > Anura > Bufonidae > Bufo > Bufo bufo. Next base: position 286,256,670 of record NC_053390.1, on the reverse strand, counting down.
ATTTTGCTGGACAGTTTTTTTTGACACCATGTCCCATTTGAAGCCCCCCTGATGCACCCCTAGAGTAGAAACTCCCAAAAAGTGACCCCATTTTAGAAACTACGGGATAGGGTGGAAGTTTCGTTGGTACTAGTTTAGGGTACATATGATTTTTATAGACCAGGTTGTCACGGACGCGGCGATACCTAATATGTATACTTTTTTTTTATTTATGTAAGTTTTACACAATGATTTCATTTTTGAAGCAAAAAAAATCATGTTTTAGTGTTTCCATAGTCTGAGAGCCATATTTTTTTCAGTTTTTGGGCGATTATCTTGGGTAGGGTATGATTTTTGCGGGATGAGATGATGGTTTTATTGGCACTATTTTGGGGTGCGTGTGACTTTTTGATCGCTTGCTATTACACTTTTTGTGATGTAAGGTGACAAAAAATGGTTTATTTAGCACAGTTTTTATTTAAAATGTTTTACGGTGTTCATCTGAGGGGTTAGGTCATGTGATATTTTTATAGAGCCGGTCGATACGGATGCGGCGATACGTAATATGTATACTTTTTTATACTTGAACCGAGAGACGGTTTCATCCTCTGCTGGAAGATCGCGGCAAGATTTGTCAGTGACACTGAAGGCAAGGGTGGGAGGGGCTCTCTGCTGTTAGTGATATAGTGGGGGGGGGGATAACGGCGCTGCTGGGAGCGTAGAGTATGAGCCGAGGAGAGGCGTGCTTGTGGCCTGGAGGGCGGGCCTGGGCACTCAATGGGGGTGTTCCTGGGCACCTTTGAACAAAAATAACGCCCCTCTGGGCACCTTACTAGCTAGTTTGTATAAAGAATAAAGTGGATTTTTTCGAGATAGAAACCAAGCAGCAAGGGACAAACAGCACATCTGGAAAGGAGGTAGTAAGTGCTACAAGACAATAGTTTTAGTTTAATGGTGATGATTCTGGTGACAGATTCCCTTTAACGGACGTTGCCAAAGACAAAACTGCCTTTATCACGCCTGAGGGGCTGTATCAATATAAGGTCTTACCCTTTGGTCTGCACGGCGCCCCCGCCACTTTTCAGCGACTAATGGACATCGTGCTTCGTCCACATTGTCGGTACGCTTCGGCTTGCTTACCTGGACGATATTGTCATCCACAGTACCGACTGTGAAAGTCACCTACCCAAAGTGCAGGCTGTAGTGGACTCCCTTGGGAAATCTGGCCTAACCGCTAACCCAAAAAATGTGCGATAGGGTTAGAAGAGACTAAGTACCTGGGGTATGTCATTTGGCGCGGAGTCATCAAACCCCAAGTGAACAAAATAGAGGCGATACGGAATTGGCCAGACCTGTCACCACTAGGCAAATAAAGTCATTCCTGGGAATGGTGGGCTATTACATGAGGTTTGTTCCCCACTTTGCTACTCTAGCCGCGCCCTTGAATTGGACTCTTAAAGGGACACAAGTCAATAATGGTTCGCTGGGATGATCGGGCAGAAGAGGCTTTCTCCACTTTGAAGTCGGCCCTGTGCGGGTCCCCGGTTTTGGTGACACCCGACTTCAAAAGGGAGTTTATAGTACAGACCGATGCCTCCAAAGTAGGCCTCGGTGCTGTACTGTCTCAGGAAGTCAACAGGGAGGAGCATCCTGTTGTCTTCCTCAGCCGTAAGCTCACCCCAGCTGAGACCCAGTATAATATAGTGGAGAGAGAGTGCCTGGCTATCAAGTGGGCACTAGAATCTCTCCGCTATTATTTATTAGGGAGAAAATTCCACCTGGTGACATCCTCTCAAGTGGATGAGCCAGACCAAGGACAGAAATGCCCGGATCACCCAATGGTTTCTCTCCCTACAAAACTTTAAGTTTTCGGTGAAACACAGGGCAGGCCGGTTAAAGGGAAACGTGGATGCCCTGTCCCGGGTACACTGTCTGGCGTGTGTTCACCCCCTCAGGGTTGAACAAAGGGGAGTGGGGGGTATGTGACACAGTCAGAGGTTTTGTCTGGGAAAACATGTATTTTCCTCCCAGCATGTGCTGCTGGGCTGATTTACAGCCAGGTGAGGTCAAATACCGGACCGGATTTTAAGTGCCGGTCCGGGTTTTGGCAGCACCTGGCTGTCCTTAAATATGCAGCTGGGCTCAGAAGCCAGGTCTCTGTGTTGGGATCTGGGAGCCTTGTGTCTGGATGAAGGCTTGCTTGCTACCTGTTTGGCGTGAAAACAGGTTGGTGCTGCTTTCAGCAAGGACTATTTGAGGCAGAATTGCCGCATGGTGTGAATTACCACCAACACCGCAAGGTGACTTTTTGTTTGAATATGACTGCTTGTTTTGTCATTTGCCTAAAGTGTGAATAAAACACTGAACTGTTTGATCCAAAGAACTTGTTGTTGCCTCTATACTGCGTCCGCTAATCCTGTCTACCAGAGCGAGTCCCCACAATATTTTTATATTCCTTTATATATTTTTAATTTTTGCATTTTAGTTGATCAACTAACAATTATGAGGATCTATAATGTTTGGGATTTATAATTTATTATAATTGGTATAAATTATTGTTTTAGATATCTTATGTATTAAACATATTTAATTCTTCATATTGTGTCCTTTCATGCATTTGCCGGATATTTGAGTGCCTCCCAATATATTGATTTTCAATTCAAGCCCAATTGTACAGTGGGTGTGCCGTGGAGTTGTGCACCGTGTTATTGTTTCCTAAGTGGGTAGAGCCACTGTTTCTCTCTTTGTTCAGTGGCCACACTTGCCTATCGACCATTTTTGGATGCTGTGCATTAATTTTGCTCCCCACTACCATGGTAGTGTAAATTATTAAGAACTGTGAGTGGCATAGCATGGCAGACTGTAAGCAAATTAACTTGAGTATTAGCTCCAAAGGAGAATACTATTATTGTAGCAACATTTTTCACCTATAGCAATTCATTGGTCTACAAGGAAGCAAAGTTATATTGCAATTCAGTACAAAATCAAAGAAGTGGGAGCTACAAAGATATTAAAGATAAAACATTGACTTCAATAAAAGAACTTAAAGGGATTCTGTCACCTCGTATAACACAAATTCTGATTTTAAACCAGTCATGCTCCACAGCTTACGTTGAATCGGCTGTGCTGTTTTTTATTGTAATCCGTCCAGCAGTTTTGCAGAAAAACGACTTTTATAAAACCCTGAAGGTGCCCAGAGGGGCGTTATGTTCCCCTTTGTGTGCCCAGTAACGCCCCTCTTACAGTGCCCAAAACGCCTTCCTCCAGAATCCCTAACCGCCCACAGCGTCTCATCCCTCTCCTCCCCCTCCCTGAGGCCGAGCGAAGTCTCGCGCGAGCATTGGACGTCACTGGGCTCGGGGCATGCCCAGTGACGACGATGAAGCTCCTGCCCTCAATCTCCAGCAAATCGCACTGGCGCAGCCCTCAGTGGGTACTGCGTCTGCGCGAGACTTCGCTCGGCGTCAGGGAGGGGGAGGAGAGGGATGAGACGCTGTGTGCGGTTAGGGATTCTGGAGGAAGGCGTTTTGGGCACTGTAAGAGGGGCGTTACTGGGCACACAAAGGGGAACATAACGCCCCTCTGGGCACCTTCAGGGTTTTATAAAAGTCGTTTTTCTGCAAAACTGCTGGACGGATTACAATAAAAAACAGCACAGCCGATTCAAGGTAAGCTGTGGAGCATGACTGGTTCAAAATCTGAATTTGTGTTATATGAGGTGACAGAATCCCTTTAAACATTTGTTGCAGAGGAATTAGTAAAATTGTATATATGCTGTACATCACATATACATAAAATGTTATTGTGACATCCTTTATAAAAATCATCAAAGGTAAATGCTGGAGGCATGTAGGCATGTATGCAAGGCCCTGGAAAAGCCTACAGAAGCTGACTGTAAATTGATAAAATGATACCAATTGTTGGTAATGTTTATATTGGTGCAAATAACAGAAAGGGGAGTAATAGACTTCTTTAACAAATACATCAAACATAGTGCAGGAAATTTGTCAAGCCTTGCATTCCAGAATTCTTTCTTCAGAAATTAGCAAAATAGGTCTTTGTAACTTTTTGGGTTACTTGCTCAAAAGTGTTGCAACATTTAGCATTTTTACACCACTCACTCAAGTTTTGAAAAGAGGGTGGGAAAGGGGGAGTGGTTAGGTATGTGAATTAGTTTCACTTCAAAGTTAAGTAATGCCTGTAGGTAGGGAAAGACATGGACAGTGAGCCCTGACCTAGAATCCAGCCCACTTTCCCTAACTACTTGCATTACAAGCCCTAGGTGGCAAGACCACAACTGGTCAACAATGTTTAGGTGCAGAGGCAGACAAACACCGAGAGACAAAACAACACAAAAACAGGGTCATACGTAAAAATGGGTCAGAGCCAGACAGGCTATGCACTACCAAATGAGAGACAGAGAGTGGTCAGAAGACAAGCTGGGGTCAAAGGAATGAGCTATCCAATAAGCACAGGAAACAGGAACACAGCTAGTGAGTCAGAGACTATCACTGGCACTGGTGTATGGCCCCTTCAGGACCCTGCCATTTTTCACCTTAAAGACCAGGCCATTATTTGCAAATCTGACATGTGCCACTTTATGTGGTGATAACTTTAAAACGCTTTTACTTATCCAAGCCATTCTGAGATTATTTTCTCGTCACATATTGTACTTCATGACAGTGGTAAATTTGAGTAAAAATATTTCAATTTATTTACAAAAAATTTGGAAACAATAGCAATTTTAAAAATTTAAATTTCTCTGCTTTTAAAACAAATAGTGATATCTCCTAAAATAGTTATTACTTTACATTTCCCATATGTCTAATTCATGTTTGAATCATTTTGTAAATTACATTTTCTTTTTTTGGGACGTTAGAAAGCTTAGAATTTTAGAAGCAAATCTTAAAATTTTTACGAAAATTTTCAAAACCCAATTTTTAAGGACTAGATCAGGTCTGAAGTCACTTTGTGGGGCTTACATAATAGAAACCACCCATAAATGGCACCATTTTAGAACTACACCCCTCAGGGTATTCAAAACTGATTTTACAAACTTTGCTAACCCTTTAGGTCTTCCACAAGAATTAAAGGAAAATGTGGATGAAATTTCAGAATGTAAATTTTTGGGCAGATTTTCCATTTTAATCCATTTTTTTTCCCGCTAACAAAGCAATGGTTAACAGCCAAACAAAACTCAATATTTAGTAGCCTGGTTCTGTAGTTTACAGAAACACCCCATGTGTGATTGTAAACTGCTGTACAGGCACACGGCAGGGCGCAGAAGGAAAGGAGCGCCATATGGTTTTTGGAAGGGAGATTTCACTGGGATAATTTTAAGTTGCCATGTCACATCAGGGTCTCCCTGATGCATTCCTAGAGTAGAAACTCCAAATAAGTGACCCCATTTTGGAAAATACAGGATAAGGTGGCAGTTTTGTTGGTACTATTTTAGGGTACATATGATTTTTTGTTGTACCAAATTTGACCCAAAATTTTTTGGGGGGTTGTTTGTTTCAGTTTTGCATACTTTTGGACTACTGTCTTATGTAGGGGCTCATTTTTTTGGGTATGAGATGACGGTTTGATTAGTACTATTTTAGGGTGCATATGACTTTTCGATCGCTTGATATTACACTTTTTGTGATGTAAGGTGACAAAAAATGGCTTTTTTGACAGTTTTTATTTTAATCTTTTTACGGTGTTCACCTGAGGGGTTAGGTCATGTGATATTTTTATACAGCTGGTTCTTACAGACGCATCAATACCTAATATGTATACTTTTATTTATTTATTTAAGTTTTACACAATAACAGCATTTTTTAAACCAAAAAATCATGTTTTAGTGTTTCCGTCTCCATATTTTGAGAGCCATATTTTTTTTTATTTTTGGGGTAATTGTCTTAGGTAGGATCTCATTTTTTGCGGGATGAGATCACTGTTCGATTGGTATGATTTTGGGGTGCGTATGACTTTTTGATCGCTTGGTATTACACTTTTTGTGATGTAAAGTGACAAAAAAATTGCATTTTTTACACTTTTTTTTTTACAGTGTTCACCTGAGGGGTTAGTTCATGTGATATTTTTATACAGCAGGTTGAGTTAAGTTTTACACAATAAAAGCATTTTTGAAACAAAAAAAATAATCATGTTTTAATGTCTCCATATTCTTAGAGCCATAGTTTTTTTTTTTTTTTTTTGGCCGATTGTCTTAGGTAGGGTCTAATTTTTTGTGGGATGAGATGACAGTTTGATTGGTATGATTTTGGGGTGCGTATGACGTTTTGATCGCTTGGTATTACACTTTTTGTGATGTAAGGTGACAAAAAAATAGCTTTTTTACACCGTTTTTATTCTTTCTTTTTTTACAGTGTTCACCTGAGGGGTTGGTTCATGTGATATTTTTATACAGCAGGTTGTTATGGACGTGGCAATGCCTAATATGTATGCTTTCTTTTATTTATTAGGCCCCTTTCACACGGGCGAGTATTCCGCGAGGATGCGATGCGTGAGGTGAACGCATTGCACCCGCACTTAATACCGACCCATTCATTTCTATGGGGCTGTTCAGATGAGCGATGATTTTCACGCATCACTTATGCGTTGCGTGAAAATCGCAGCATGCTCTATATTCTGCGTTTTTCACGCAACGCAGGCCCCATAGAAGTGAATGGGGTTGCGTGAAAATCGCAAGCATCCGTAAGCAAGTGCGGATGCGGTGCGATTTTCACGCACGGTTGCTAGGAGACGATGATTATAACATGGTTATAGGGGAAAATAATAGCATTCTGAATACAGAATGCAAAGTAAAATAGGGTTGGAGGGGTTAAAAAAAAATAATTATAATTTAACTCACCTTAGTCCACTTGATCGCGTAGCCGGCATCTCCTTCTGTCTCCGTTACAGGACCTTTGATGACGTCACTCCGGTCATCACATGGTACGTGCCCAATATGTCTGGTTTTCTTTTTCTTTTTTTTTTTTCTTTTTTTTACAATTTTATGTTTTATTTTTGGAAATGTTATTATTTTTTTTTTTCTTGAAACTTTATTTTTTTTACTATGAAAAACACTTTTTTTTCCCTTACTTTTTTTGTCCCACTCTGGGACTTGAACTTCTGGGGTCTGATCCCCTCTGCAATTCATTACAATACAACCTGTATTGTAATGCATTGGCTGTCAGCTTTTATGCTGACAGCCTGCCTGTGAGACCCAGCCTAAGGCTTCATGCACACTTCAATGGGGCCGCAAAAGATGCGGACAGCACTCCGTGTGCTTTCCGCATCAGTTGCTCCGTTCCATGGTCCGCAAAAAAAATATAACCTGTCCTATTCTTGTCCGGTTTGCGGACAAGAATAAGCAGTTATATTAATGGCTGTCCGCGCCTTTCCGCAATTTGCAGACCGCAAAACACACAACAGTCGTGTGCATGAGGCCTTAGGGGCTGGATCTCACTGGCTTCCATAGAAGGCAAGCTCCGATGCCTATGGAAGGTATCAGGCCTGATTTCTCTGCCATCGGGTCACCTCCACTGCAGCGCGGGGACCCGATGGGGAAGCGGACGGCGCCCATACCCTCCGCGAACCCTCTGCATGCCGTGGTCAGCTTTGACCATGGCATACAAGGGGTTAACATGCCGGCATTGGTGTTTTCACTGATGCCACAGGGGCCTGGCTGTCAGTGACTTTACGGGTCCATGCCACTGATCGGGCGGGCGCAGCTTCTGCACCCGCCCGATCAGCCCGCCGTACATGTACGGCGCTGGTCCTTAGGTCACGTCCACCAGCGCTGTACATGTTCCAGGATCAAAACCTGATAGGCCATGACTCGGCGCTCCATTAGTCAGAAACACTAGCACACAGGAATAGAGCAGCTGAGCAATCAGCCCACTGCTAATCTTCTCCAACACATGCCCGCTGTGGGGAGAAACAGAGCATTACATCCTGTTGCTAAGGATACTGTTACATCACCAGGGGACATGGCTTAGCAGCGTGTCTCTGCCGGCACGGCAGCGACGAAGCCAGAGATCACACTGCTGGAGCCCGGACAGATGATTTTGTGACAATCAATGTGACTTTTGATAAAGTAGCAAACTCTCTCCATTGGGAAGGGAAGTGTAGAAAAACTGGAGTAACATTTCTAGACAAACGTGTCCTGTTTAAAGATTTTAACAAACTAATGCTTGACATTATTTAACAAACAATGCTTGACATTTCATAAATTATGTGTAAATTATTCCAACAGAGACTAAAGAAATACTCACTTAAAAAATTTCCCTCATGATAAGTTACCCCCAGTGGGGTGAATTTATCATGGGGGTAATATGTGGTCATTTTTACTTGAGTCTGCTTTGGTGTACTTTGCACCAAATTTATCAAATTTGTTAAATTTGATGTATCAATTTTGCAACTTTTTGAAGCCAGAATTCTGAAGTGTAAGGCTAGATAAATTTCACCCACTATATCGCTTGTAGGTATCAATAGATTTAGTATGTAGGCAGCTTATTTACTGACCCTGCTGTATGGACATATAGATGAATACCCACTGTCCATGCATTTGTGGTTCCTGAGGTACAAAAATTAGGGAGTCATTTTAAAACATACCTCCAATTATATAAAAAAAAACTATTATTCAGCAGGAGTGTGCACAATGATCATTTTTCTAAATACATTGCACAGTAGATTCTGCTTGTAAATAGCAAGTGAGCCAGTGCTGTGGACTGGATTGTCATTCTATAATCCTCTCCTGAATATGGAAGCCTAGGAGAAAGTCTACTAGTGCTTAGATATGAGCAGGTTGGTCTGTGCTGTTATTTAGGAGCAGAATATGCTCTGCAATGCGCTTAGAAATAAAGGGGCACATTTATTAAGACCTGCATCTAAAATGCTGGCCTCTATCTTTGGCGTATCCACCGTCAGTTCTAAATATAAGACAGCTTCCTTGCTTTCTTACATTTAGACCATTTTCTACGCCTATACCAGGCATAGAAAATGTTGAATGATAAGGGCCTACCAGCCCGCCCATGCCCAACCCACTTTTTTAGACCTGGTGTGAATGGGAAGGAAGTCGCAGATTCTGACGCACCATGGAGTGTGACAGAATCTGCGCTAGATATATGCCACAAAATTGAGGTACATCTGGTCATGAATGACCCTCATGCTCTTTCTGACTTCAGTTGTACACAGGGGAGGTGATCAATTGGTTGTCTCCAGTTCTGTCTCCTAGTGCCATCAGCAAACAGCTGATTTTGTTGGCGTAAGCCATGGTCAGCTGTGACCTCTCCATAGCAGAAGGGGTATAATATGACAGCCATTCAGGTGAGTTGCCATCCTTGTAATGCAACGATGGATCATTTTCGCCAAAACAGGAGCTGCTTATACCAAACAATTCTTTAATTTGGCTCATACCCAAGTAAAGAATGCCTCTCTATGATGTCCTAAAAGGGCATATGGACAGGGGTTGTCTTCATGAGACAACCCCTTTAATGTTATGGCTAATTGGTAATTATACAACTATCACAAGTATGAATAAGAATAATCAGACTTGTACCATCTGGATTTCTATAAAAGAATTGGATGGCCAGTCCAAGCCACTTGGGAGAATGTTGTAAAAGACCCCTCTAGGTCATTTTAATAGTATTTATAATAGTCCCCCTTTTCTACTGATGGTCTCCAGTGTTCTACACTTTCTGTACTGTTAAAATAAGTAAGGTCACCAATCTCCTGAGAAGTTCTAACATAAGAGTGAAAGTTCATTTAATTCTAAGACATTTATTTATTGCATTTGAAATGATGGAAAAGATAATTCAATGCAATGGAGGAGGATTATGAACTCTAGTGGCCTCGCTCCGTTTTCCTGTTACCTTGCTTTCATGTGCGCACTTGACAAGTCCCTATGAAACATTATGTGCAGAGTCTCATTAACTCCCTTACACCTTCTGCATAAGGAGGTGATCAGTAGATGGTGGAGGCTTTACAACACACACCACATCTGCTTCTCCCTCACACTCTTCCACACATCCACCTTGAAGACTTGCTGCTTTTATATCTAAGCATGAACATTTTATTTTTCTTGTAGATTCCAGCATAACTTTTTATTGTTTTTCTTTCCATCTCTCCACTAAATGAACATTTACCCTGATAGGGGCTGCGAGAGTCTATTTAATAAATCAAATGAGTAAATTGTTAATCTCGGGGAATGTGTTTTACATTACAGTCGAAAAATTGCTATGTGTTAGAATTTCGAGCCAAACTTTGCTTAACACATTTGACTAACTGCAATCTTTTTCTATAGATGCACTCAAGCTGAGCTTAAGCCAGCAACATCAATCTGTGCTGGTCTCTTAACAGAGACCTCAGAAGTGTTCTAGACTCACTGAGGAGCCATTGTCTGACACCTGCAGATCATCACTTTGTCTTAGGGAAGAACAAGCAGATCATCTCTTCACCCATTTGCTACAGACTGCTGTCTTTGTCCATTATGTCTCTCTCCTTGTCCTTATCTCCCTTCCTGGGAATGCTGCGTGTGAATATTTCATGCCTGTGATTGACAGTTCTGTATGACCAGTCTATGCGATGGCGCCCAGCTAAAGAATAACATGCTTTACTGGCCCCAGAGAGGAGGTGACTCATCTTTCATATAAAGTGCTTTACATCTAACATTTAAAGAGATATATTCTTACTTTTTAATCCGTTAAGTTTATCATGTAAATGTGAATTCTCAAATGATATAAAATGTCACCCAAAATTTCATTTTAAAAGATTTCTTACAAAATCTTGAAATCTGAATAGATAATAACAGTCAGAAAAAAATGAATTTATAGCAGATTATACAAGAATAGACACCTATGCACCTCTTATTATAATATTTAGTGTCTTTAACAGGTGTACACAGGCGATTGAGCAAGAATTCCATCCAGCACTAGGAGTGATGATAGGTGAAGGATCTTTACCCAACATTATCCCTCATAAAGAAGTTACTGTATATCTTCTGCTGTACAAATAATTGTGTTATATTCTTTGTATTCATACTTATGCACATATATTTCAAAATGAATTTGCTGCTTACATAGAAACATAGAATGTGTCGGCAGATAAGAACCATTTGGCCCATCTAGTCTGCCCAATATACTGAATACTATGAATATCCCCTGGCCCTATCTTATATGAAGGATGGCCTTATGTCTATCCCATGCATGCTTAAACTCCTCCACTGTATTTGCAGCTACCACTTCTGCAGGAAGGCTATTCCATGCATCCACTACTCTCTCAGTAAAGTAATACTTCCTGATATTACTTTTAAACCTTTGCCCCTCTAATTTAAAACTATGTCCTCTTGTAGCAGTTTTTCTTCTTTTAAATATTCTCTCCTCTTTTACCTTGTTCATTCCCTTTATGTGTATGTTCCTTGGGTCCATCAGAGGGAACGATTCTAAAGGTCTATCCACATTCTTTACAGAACATATGCATGTCAACTTTTAATTGCATAATTAAGGACCACTCATGAGAAAGCAAAAAAAAATGGAGGATAGGAGCAGCACACTTGAAGCAGGTTTGTCAGGATTTAAAGTTGTGGGAATGCAGCAGCCGAGCCAAGCGACCCCAGATCCAAGGCGGTCAAATCGAATGTAGCAAAAAGATGAAGGCTACAGCAGCATATCCAAATGCAGAGCTTCTTTATTCAGACTTCCATAAGTACGATGTACAAAAGTGGCAACGTTTCGGCTACATGTAGCCTTTGTCAAGCTTGACAAAGGCTACATGTAGCCGAAACGTTGCCACTTTTGTACATCGTACTTATGGAAGTCTGAATAAAGAAGCTCTGCATTTGGATATGCTGCTGTAGCCTTCATCTTTTTGCTACACTCATGAGAAAGGGGATGTTTTAAATCTCAGTATTCATGTAAACACACATTTGCGCTGAATTTGTGGCTGTAGTATTTTTTTTTTTCTATTTTGGCAGTACTATTCCACTTAAAATTAAATACAAAATGATATCCTTCTGTAAAAGTTAAGACCTTATAGATAGGTAATCTATTCTCAGTTTACTGCTGCTGTGAGGCACAGAAGCTATCTATTAATATAATAGTAGATGTAGAAATGGGATGATAGTTCTGTTGCTCTCTTGATAGGCCTAGATAAATTGTATTGATTAATGAAATGTGTAACGCCCTAATGGAGTCACTGCAAGGGCTCTCTCTCTGTGGCTTCAAAAATCATATCCAGAAAACCATTCACACATTTTTAATATAAAAAATTACATAGAATATTTACATATAGGTTTATATGTAATAAAAAAAAAAATGTAAATGCCCCTTTAAACTTTATTGTTATTATTGCTCACAGAGAACTTCACTAAGGACAGATAGATTATTTTTTAATTAAGTCATGTAGACCATTGGGCCAGGATTAACTCAAGTCAGCTCCAAATGTGATGGCATGTCACTATTTCAGTGCCTGGGTCAACTTAAGGATCTTCTGGTACCCTAGTAGGCCACACTGACCATGGTTCAGCTGAACTTGCATGTTTTTGTCAGGAATAGGATCTCCTGGGGTAACAAAGGTTTGGTCATGTTGGAATCCAAACAGTCCTTAAAGGGGTTGTGCAGTGGCATAATATTGATGACCTATCCCCAGGATAGGTCATCAATATCAGATTGGCGGGGGTCCACCTCCTTAAACTCCTGCTAATCAGCTGTTTGACGGGGTCGCAGTTCTTGTGCCACTGCTGCGTCCTCTTCATCGTTTACCTGCATGACGAGATTGTAGCGGGGGTTCAGTGTTATTACAGCTTCCTCACCTCTTCCAACTGAATGGGACAAACATCTGTAATTACACTGCACTACCATTGCAAGCAAGACAATATGCAGGTAAACATTGAAGAGGGCGCAGTGCTGCACAGGGCTCAGACAGTTGAACGGCAGGGATGCTGGGAGTTGGACCTCTATGGATCTGATATAGATGACCTATCTGAGCATAGGTCATTAGGGTTATTCCACTGCATGACCCCTTTAATTTATTGTCTTGATAGGAAATGTTAGGAGATCAATCAAGCAGGCACCTGTTGAAATTGGCAAGTAATGTTCCTAAATACATTTTATTCAATGCCAAATCCTACAGTAAGAGAATGATTACAAAATCTATGACTTTAAGTTGCAGATTGGATCAATAATACCTTAGCAACTGCCCACTTTTGATGGAAGGCAGTGCTTGTGCCAAGTCTGCAGCAATCTTACAGGAGCATGTTGGGTCTCCATCTATGGCCCTTTAAAACACCTACAAACCTCTAGTACTTTGTCCATATGTTGCAAGATGGCAGCGGTAACGTCATTCACCTATGTCAGGGGTGGCCAACCTTACAAACACAAAGAGCCCAAAAAAAAAAACATATGACTACCAGTAGCCACAAGCTATACATTTACACACGAGTCACCGTATTTTTAGCCCTAGAAGATGCACCTAGGTTTTAACAAAGAAAAATACGATTTTTTTTTTTTATCTGATGTCTGATAAAAATATGTTTTCTTATTTTTCATTAGCAGAGAAAAAAAGAAATTTTTTTTTTCATCAGACCTCAGATCAGATCCCCAATCCTCATCTGACCTAAAATAATATCCCCAAACCTTGTCAGACCTCCAATCAGATCCCCAAAATAAGACTCCCAATGCTTGGATCAGACAACACAAATCAGACTCCCAGTGCCAGACCTTCAGTGCTCAGATCTCCCCCCTTCTCAGATCTGACCCCCCATGCTCAGACCTGACCAACCCATGCTCAGACCTGACCAACCCATGCTCAAACAAGGTCCTCCATGCTCAGATCTGGCTCCCATGCTCAGATCAGACCCCCATTGCTCAGATCAGACCCCCATTGCTCAGAGCAGGACCCCCCCCATGCCCAGATCAGGACCACCCCCATGCTTAGATCTATCATTTAAAAAAATCTCTTCCCTCTCCTGATCAGGCGCTGGGCTCCTGCTACTCTGCAGGTCTAACACGCTCTCCACTGTGACCTGATGAGCACAACGTCAGGTCAGAGTATTTCTCCATGTACTACGTTCTCACACTGTGTGCATCAGGACGTTGTGGAGAGTGAGCTGGAGCTGCAAAATAGCAACAGTGCCCAATCAGGAAAAGAGATCTGAGCATGGGGTGGAGAGTGAGCCGGCCTGACTGCTTCCCGGCTCCACAGCTAGAGCCACAATTGAAGAAGCAAAGAGCCGCATGCGTCTCAAGAGCCACGGGTTGGCCACCCCTGACCTATGTCATTGTTTTCACCACTATCCCTGGACAGCTCACAGCAAGAGCTAAAGGGGATTTATTCAGGAGCAGTACAGAAAGTTGTGACAATCAATGAATCACATCACCACCACCATATTATGTCCTATGAATCCAGCCCCAGAGAATCGTAGGTGTCTACATAGACCACAGATTGGGACCAGGGGGCCTTCTGCTGTGCGGTGAGAAGTTATGATGTGGCATACAGATGTTAGTTGTTCATGGGTCTGCTGAAGGCCCTACAATGGGAGATGGTGGTGGAAGATAAGCCACTTCTGACAGTGACGTCTTCCTCTACCCACTGAAATAAATATATTACAATATTTGTAACATTCTATGGGAAGAAAATATGTTCCAGTTATTTATCATTAGAAATCATGAGCAAAAACTACACATCACAGGACATTTAGAAATGTTAAATTATGTTGCCTCAATTTAAATACCAGTATTAAAAGCAATTAAAAGATCATCACACTTCCATCAGCCATCGCTGAGAGTCATAAAATGCTGAAAAAGCATTAATTAGAAAAAAATTAAAAGATCCAGCAACAGCTGTAAGTTTTGGGACAGAGTCAGGAAAAACACATTTACACTGGCACTGAGCGTGTCCTGGGACTAAACCCCCTCCATATTTCCTCTCATCTTGTGGTAATAAGATACAGTAGCCAAGCAGTCTGTAGTAACACTGGCTAAATTGATTTCTATGTGGGAGGAGGATGTGTTTTAAAAGTGGTTAAGATGATGTTGCTGTTTTCTCGCCTTGTCTGTCCAAGCTAATAAGAAGAAGGTGGAAGTGGCTGATTTGGAAGAGACTCGCACCCAGATATTCAATTAAGGATTTGTGACCCAAAATGTAACTTGCAGTACATATGGGAGAAGTGTGCTTTTAGCAATATGGCAATAAACTTATCAATAACCTTATCAATCTTAAATGTGTTTTCTGAGATTTTAATATTCTGCTATAAAGATTTTTGTAATTTACTTTAAGGGATCGCAACATTCTTGTTATTTCAAACAAGGGTAACTCTAGAACCAAATTTTGATTACATCTTCTTTCATCCCTGTGCTTGTGTGACAATTTAATAATGAATTGATTCAGTTTGAGGAATGTGTGAATGCACTGCCTTACCTCCTCAGATGTGTACTCACATTGCCACCTTGTAGCTGGTAATATCCCTGAGAAAGTATATTAGTCATTGGTGGATGAAATATAGCCAATTTGGGCACACCCACCCGGCCTAAGGTTCCATAAGGGCCTATGCCCCCTCAAAATACCCAAAAATGTGATGCATATTGTAGTATTGTCATGGTTTTTGGCATAAACCTAGGCAAAACGGTTTTGTATAATGATGCCTGGCATAAATGTGTGCAGGACCTCTAGAAGGGCCTACGTCAAGTTACATCACCATATCTGTCAGAGGGCAAAGCAGCAGGGAGGCTCAATAGAGAAGACGATGACCTGCTGTGTACCTTTATACAGTAGAGTTCTGAAGTCTGAATTTATTTAAGAGGTCTGGTCTAGGCTACACAGGTTACGTGGTCTGGGGTCTATATATTTAGGGGTTCTCTTTTAGGTTTTATAAGGATTTAGGCAGCATAGAGGGTTAAAAAATGAGATTTTAGCCAATATATTCAGGTCAGGAACATATCGGAGCCCGCGCACCCCTCCAAGGTATCTCAGTGTAGCTCGGGACCTACGGCTAACCTACCTATAGTGTGTGAACACTGTCTGATAAGTGCCAAGGTCCGACTCACAGACAAACTCCCACATACCTCCAAAGTAAGATCACTAATACAATAGGAGGAGGCCATGTGACACAGGCTACCAGATGCACTAGAATGTTACCAACGATAAGCGTCCGCACATTCAATACATATCAAGAAAAATCACTGAATAGAGTGGCCTTACTGGGAGGACATGCTCAAACCCCAAATACTGTAGCATATTTATAACCAGGGGAGCAGATCCTCAAGAACATCCTACACAAGATTAAATAATGTATGGATAAAAATATAGGAGTAAATAGATCACTGCAAATGGTGCACCACAATAATATGCAACTGACAATACAAGGCTAAACCCTCACGCTGATGTTAAGAAATTAGATTTTACCCAATATATTCCAGTCAGGAAGCCAGGGTGACTCAGTGTAGCGCGGGACCTACCGCTAACCTACCTATAGTGTGTGAACACTGTCTGCTATAGGTGGGGCTCGCAGCCTCCTCCCTCCACCCATTGTATTAGTGATCTTACTTTGGAGGTACATATGTGGGAGTTTGGCCGTGAGTCGGACCTTGGCACCTATCGGACAGTGTTCACACACACTATAGGTAGGTTAGCGGTAGGTCCCGCGCTACACTGAGATACCTTGGCGGGGTGCGTGGGCTCTGAAATGTTCCTGATTTTTTAACATCAGCGTGAGGGTTTAGCCTTGTATTGTCAGTTTCATATTATTGTGGTGCACCATTTGCAGTGATCTATTTACTCCTATATTTTCATCCACACAGTATTTCATCTTGTGTACGATGTTCTTGTGGTACATGTGGTCCGCTGCCGGCATCCTCCATTGTATTCATTTTTGCTGGGGATTGTCGTTTGCAGCGGATCACATGTGGAGGATCTGCTCCCCCCGGTTATAAATACAGAAAAGACATCACTGGATTTATTATTGTTTCAATAATTACTTGCATTTACAGATGGCCTTGCGGTTCGCCTGGCGGTCATTTCGCGGCGAACTTTGCTCATTTGCGGTTCACCTAACGGGCGAACATATGGCGATGTCCGCCGGCGCCATATTCTTTTACATTGTGAAGAACTTTGACCCAGGACACATCCATCAGGTAGTACAGGACAGCCAATTGAGATGTTTCAGCACATGGACATACCCCCTACCTTATAAATAAACATGATCTGGCTGCCATTTTACATTCAGTGTTTTGCCAGTGTAGGGAGAGGTTGCTGTGTGGAGCAGGGACAGACTGTTAGGGACACCAAATGCTAGCTAATAGGGCCACAAAAGACCTTTTAAGGACTGGTATAGGTGTGCTATCGATAGGTGTGACTTACTGAGGGGTGTAATATACTTATAATATACTTTCTAACATAGAAAGTATATTATAGTGCATTTGTATTGTGCAGCATTTGTGTGCGGTTCTGCTGCATTACCGCAGCTACACAGAGGGACAAACGCTATTGGAACAAATAATTTCTACTGGTGTGATATACCAGTTGCCCCCCAAAAAAACTGATTGAAGCAGGGGTATCATATACCAATTATATATTTTCTATATAGTGCAGCATTTGTTTGCGGTTTTGCTGCGTTACTTCAGCTACTCAGAGTGACAAACGCTATTGGAACAAATAATTTCTACTGGTGTGATATACCAGTTGCCCCCCCCAAACAACTGATTGAAGCAGAGGTGTTATATACCAATAATATACTTTCTATAGAGTGCATTTAGGTAGTGCAGCATTAGTTTGCGGTTTTGCTGCATTACCGCAGCTACACAGAGGGACAAACGCTATTGGAACAAATAATTTCTACTAGTGTGATATACCAGTTGCCCCCCAAAAAAGTGATTGAAGCAGGGGTGTTATATAGAAACGTAATAGATAATGAGGGGCACTCCAAATTTAGGAAAATGGCAGCTGGTACTATATGGGTAAATCAAATGTTTAATATGATGAGCCAATTAACAAAATAACATGGTGATAGTGAAAACATACATATAATAAGACAATATATTCAGTAAATCTGTATCTCAAATAGATAAATATAATCCCAATGCAACTCTGCTTGCAAATAGTCGCAAAGGATGTCAGCGATCTATGGATGGCAGTCCTTATAACCAGCCCAACAGAAGGCTTCAACCCAGCCGGATGGAAGGACACGCTGTTCACGGCAGTGATAGCATCACACAATGTCCAGGATCTCTCCCACTGGCTCAATCGAATGGCCAGGTAATAATAATCGTGAAGGATATCCCTTACCGCATTCCGTCACCTGCTGGATCTTCCGCTCTGTCCTCCTGCCATTCTAACCCTACGCGGCGTCCCACGTGGTATGGAGTCTCTAACGTGACGTCTCACGTGACTCCTCGGCTTAGCAGCGGTGTGATGTCAGACGTTTACTGCAATTCTGCCTCCTCTCAGAGGATCGGACTCAATTCCAGACAATGTGAATAGTCCATAAGGGGATAATCCTCACGACTGTAGATGTATCCTGTAGGTGAATCCTGGTAAGTGTGAAACGGCTCACTGTCCTAACAGAACCACGGTGTTATATACCAATAATATACTTATACTTATATAGTGCATTTGGGTAGTGCAGCATTTGTTTGCGGTTTTGCTGCATTACTGCAGCTACACAGAGTGACAAAAGCTATTGGAACAAATAATTTCTACTGATGTGATATACCAGTTGCCCCCCAAAAAAGTGATTGAAGCAGGGGTGTTATATACAAATAATATATACTTTCTATATAGTGTATTTAGGTAGTGCAGCATTTGTTTGCGGTTTTGCTGCATTACCGCAGCTACACAGAGGGACAAACGCTATTGGAACAAATAATTTCTACTGGTGTGATATACCAGTTGCCCCCCAAAAAAGTGATTGAAGCAGGGGTGTTATATACCAATAATATACTTTATATATAGTGCGTCTAGGTAGTGGAGCATTTGTTTGCGGTTTTGCTGCGTTAACGCAGCTACACAGAGTGACAAACGCTATTGGAACAAATAATTTCTACTGGTGTGATATACCAGTTGCCCCCCCCCAAAAAGTGATTGAAGCAGGGGTGTTATATACCAATAATATACTTTCTATATAGTGCATTTGGGTAGTGCAGCATTTGTTTGCGGTTTTGCTGCATTAACGCAGCTATACAGAGTGACAAACGCTGAATGCATAATTTTTGGGGCCTGTAGTCCACTGGCCTGCTGTAAAATTGTTATCCAATGACCATGTAATTTACCTCCAGCCACATACTTACTTGTTCTTTTATGTACCCTGAATGCATAATTTTTGGGGCCTGTAGTACACTGGTCTGCTGGAAAATGTATATCCAATGACTGTGTAATCTACCTTCAGCCACTTACTTTATCTTTTATGTACGCTGAATGCATAATTTTTGGGACCTGTATTACACTGGCCTGCTGTAAAATTGATATCCAATGACTGTGTAATCTACCTCCAGCCACATACTTACTTGTTCTTTTATGTACGCTGAATGAATAATTGTTGCGGCCTCGGAGGAATTCAACACCAGTGACGACCACGTGTTATCAAATTTCAACTATTATTATTAGTTTTTTTTTTTTAACAGGGGGGATTTCGTTAGCCATATTTTTAATCCAATTTTATATTTTTAGTTCTTTTAAACATATGTTTTTGACCTGTATTTGTACTGGCCTGCAGCAAAATTGATATCCATTGACCGTGTAATATATCTCCGGCCACATAATCACTTGTCCGGTGAATGCCTAATGTTTGGGGCCTGTAGTACAGTGGCCTACAGTAAAATTTTTATTCACTGACCGCATAATGTACCTCGAGTCACATAATCAGAATTTCTTTTATGTCAGGTGAATGCCTAATTTTTAAAGCCTGCACTCCTGTGGCCTAAAATAAATATTTTCTAGGCTTCAACAGGGCACATTTCAGAGAATTTCCCTTTAAGACACATAAAAATGTCCCCTGATTAAGATACATATTTTTTGTTGGAATTTTTGTCATTGATCCCCCTCTAGTATGTCACTGTCCATGTTGTGGGACTATTTGTACACTTCTACTAAGTATTTGGTGGCTGCAAATAGGAGCTGAAGGTTTTTCAGGTTCGTCTGCCATTAAAGTGAATGGGGCCCGCCACGAACTTGCGGTTCGCGAACATTTGATCGCGTTCGCGCAATCACGTTCGAGAACCGTCCCATGTTCGTCCATCACTACTTGTATTCCAGAATAACTATATAGAACATCTTGTGTATCCCAGCCATAACAGACATTGGTGTCTATTAGGACTGAGATAGTTTGCCATTCCCCTTATCAAGTGTATAGAAGAAGATGTATTCCTACACAGTCTGATACCCTCAGTGGTGATGAGTAACTGTCAGTGTTCCGAAACAGCCCTCTGACAAGTGGAATGGTAACACCCCATTGTCAATGCTAACTCAGAAAGGTGGTGTTTAGTATAGACATTGTGTGGGCCATGGCGACAGTGGTAATATGGGAGTTGGGCAAGTATTAGGACCAGCGTAGGGACTATCATCTACTTAATCATCTTACTTTACCACTATTGGTAGTTAAAGAGGACCTTTTACTAGAATAAAACATCTAAACTAACTATACAGACATGGAGAGCGGCTCCCAGGGATCTCCCTGCACTTACTGTTATACCTGGGCGCCGCTCCGTTCTCCCGTTATAGCCTCCGGTATCTTCATAGTTAGGCTCCACCCAGGGGAACCTGCCGGCGTCTCATTCTCCCATGCTGTAGCGCTGGCCAATCGCAGCGCTCAGCTCACAGCCTGAGAGAAAAAAAAGAGGCTGTGAGGCTATGAGCTGAGCGCTGCGATTGGCCAGCGCTACAGCATGGGAGAATGAGACGCCGGCAGGTTCCCCTGGGTGGAGCCCAACTATGAAGATACCGGAGGCTATAACGGGAGAACGGAGCGGCGCCCAGGTATAACAGTAAGTGCAGGGAGATCCCTGGGCGCCGCTCTACATGTCTGTATAGTTAGTTTAGATGTTTTATTCTAGTGAAAGGTCCTCTTTAAAGCCTCATATGTTAAGTTATACAAATCATCCAGACCAGGGGTGGGATTCAAATTTTTAACAACAGGTTTCCTACTCAACGGCAGGCATGCGACGTCACGACACATGTTTATATATACAGTACATACACAATATATATGCAACACACATAAATACACCATATAAATGGTACACATACATAAATACACCATATATACACTACACACACACATACCATCCATCTTTCAAAAAGCCTAAGGAGCTAAACTATCAGAGGCGTGCAAAGCTCGTCACATCAAGTTTTTTAAAGCACTGGCCCACACCTCTAACTCCACATAATGTCTACCTGCCTAGTTTCCATTGTGCCCCCAACACAGTAGTTATGCCACATCAGGGATGGTTGGGAGGTATGCATATCTAAATAGACTATATAGACACTACATTCACATAATCACATATACAATATACACCCATATAGGGTGCACTTACAGTAGATTTACCAACTCCATCTACATTTCATACACATTTATACCTCACACTAAAGACATATTTGCATGCACATTATATTCAGTGCTATCCAGAATACAGCGCCACATACCTCTTACATCCAGTGACTTCTCCTCTGATGTAGATGTTCTCTTTTCTAATCTTCTCCTTTCAGACCAGACCGTCATGATAATTTTTCACCCCTCGTCTCTGCAGTTTGACAAAAAGACATCTTAGGTTACTACTTTTCCATCCTCCTACCTTCTGAACAACTCATCCTGCCACATTTAATACTGTGCCCACTGTGCTCCCCAATACTATACTACAGAAACTGTACACCTGAAAATGCCAGTACCACACAGATAGTGCCCCCAGTACTGTGCTCCCCAATACTAACCAGCAGAAACAGATAAACCCCCTGATCAGACTAGTACCACACAGATAGTGCCCTTCAATAATTATTGGCAGACACTGCTGTAAAGGATCTCCTGGCACCCTGACTGGGTACCTCCGTTGATGGATGCTCCCAGTGCCTCCCGAGGACTCCAAGCACTCCGCTCGACATAGATATCACCACAGGAACAAGGAACAGGAACAGCTCTTACAAGAGCTAGGGCTTATAGCCAGGGGAGTATAGCAAATCTTCAGCGTATAGCAATCCCCACACACATGAGACGAGGCTCTATGTTGAAGGTAAAACAGGAACTCTTTAGTGGGTTATTTTTCAGCCTTTTATGCAGGTCTCCTAGCAAGGGACACTCCCCCTGGGGCCCTTGTAGAAGACTGTGACAGTTTATGTTTTAGCCAATCACATGCATTTACAGTATTGAAACCTTCCCAGCAATTGTACACAAAACCCCATTCCCTCTGTCTGTAACGCAATCAACAAAATACAATTACCAAACATAATGGGCTAACTTAATCACTCACAGACAGAAAACACACATTTTTCCCAAAACACAGAAAACACCTCAAAACCCCACATGTCCCCATAATTTATACATCCATGGATAGCTCTGATCTGGGTGAACAACATATCCAAAAATCACCCAGATCCGAGCAGGGGTTCCCGAATTCCATGGAAGTCACATTTGGCCGACCGCAAGCATGGCTTTCCTGCCCAAAACAGTTCCATAGATTTAGGCTGTGCGGCCGGTCTGTCTTCTCCTTCAAAGTTAGTATATGGGCCATAATCCTGAGGCAAGAGGCTGGCAAACAGGCCCCTCCAAAACCCAGTGGCGAGGTTATTTTCGCCACAACTGCCCTGCAAATAGTGCCCCTGACACTAAAAGTGTAAAACATTATGTCCCCCTGTTACTACTGGGGGACCATGTGGAATATGGCTACTATTATGGGTACTATGGGAGCATTGTTACTTCTGGGGCACAGTGGGGACATTATTACTACTAAGTGCACTCTGGCAGAGAATTATTACTATTGGTGAAACTTAGGAGCAGTATTACTGTGGGGGGCAAACTGGCCACTTAAAATGAGCACCAGTACAAAGAATGACCCTTGTAATGTGCCCCAGTACAAAAAATGCCCCCTAATAATGTTCACTAGTTCAAAAATGCTCCTGTTCTGTGTGCCAGTACAAAACATTCCCCCTCTTAGTGCCCCCGGTTGAGCTAATATCCCTATAGTGCCCCCATAATGTGTGCAAGTATAAAATACCCCTATATAGTGCTCACATAGTGCTCCTCTCCCTTTACCCATAGTGTCCCCCATAATGTGCCAGTATAAAATGCCCTTATATAGTGCCCCAAGTAGATGCCACCATAGCGCTCCTTCCCTTTCCCCCATAATGTGCCCATATAATATGCCCCCATAGTGTTCTCCCCCCTTCCAACCCCATAGTGCTTCCATAATGTTCCAGTATAAGATTCCCCCATAGTGTCCCCAATAATGTGCCAGTATAAATGCCCCCAGCAGATGACCCTATAGTGTCCCCCATGATATGCCAGTATAGATGCCCCCATAGTGTCCCCCATGAAGTGCCAGTATAAATACCCCCAGTAGATACCCCCATTGTGTCACTCATGATGTGCCTGTATAATTGCCGCCCAGTAAATGCCCCCATGGTGTCCCCCATTATGTCCCAGTGTAAATGCCCCAGTAGGTGCCCCATAGTCCCCTATAATGTGCCAGTATAATTTTCCCCGAGTAGATATCCCAGATGCGCCAGTATAAATGCCCCAGTAGATGCCCCCATGATGTGCCAGTGTAAATGCCCCCAGTTGATGCCCTAATAGTGTCCCCCATGATGTGCCAGTATAAATGCCCCCATAGTGTCCCCCATGATGTGCCAGTACTGCCCCTATAGTGTCCCCCATGATGTGCCAGTAGATGCCCCCATAGTGTCCCCCATGATGTGCCAGTACTGCCCCTATAGTTTCCCCCATGATGTGCCAGTAGATGCCCCCATAGTGTCCCCCATGATGTGCCAGTAATGCCCCCAAAGTGTCCCCCATGATGTGCCAGTAATGCCCTCATAGTGTCCCCCATCATGTACTTATATACAAAAATGTATCTCCATGCACCAGGTATGTATGTGCAGAGATATGTCACACCTCTAATAAACTTATTTACCACATATGGACTGAGTATGTATAAAATATAACTTTTACTATAATTTCACTAAAAGCATTGGTGATTGCAGTGGTACAAAAGGACAAAATAACATACATACATATAAACACATATATTGCCACCGTCTAGAGCCGCGGTAAGATAATAGTGGGTGGATCTTACCCCGTCCTGTAAACACACGACCAATAGACGGTGGGTGGCGTCAGTGCTCCGGTGTGATAACAGGCACTGGTGACCAAAATGCTTCTGTTGGTATCGCAGTCTGGACACTCCTGTAATGCCCTGGTCTAGAGCCCTCCCTATATGGATGGTTAGGGGCTATCCTCATAGACCTGCCTCAATGACATGGAGCACCCGCCCCGACAGGGGCGACCCCATACGGAACCTGTCCTTAAATGGGGCCTGTTCCCTGTAAATCCCTTACTGTATAGCCCTACATGCCATGTTTCGTTCCATTAAAAATGGAGCTCGTCAGGGGCTTATTGAAGTCAGAAGGTTTTATTTCAGCAGAGAGTTTCTCTTTGTAGATACAAAGCAGTGTGGACGGTCAGTGGTACGCGTCCCTACCGGGGTATGGGGAAGTGTCCCCAGCGATACCCTCGCCTCACCTCACTGCAAGATGCCAGCAATGTGGAGCCCCCCTTCATGTACCAGTAATGCCCCATAGAGTCTCCCATCATGTGCCAGTAATTGTCCCATAGTATCCCCCATCATGTGCCAGTAATGCCCCCATAGTATAACCCATCATGTGTCACTAATGCCTTCATAGTATCCCCCATCATGTGTCAGTAATGCCCCCATCATGTGCCAGTAATGCCCCCATAGTGTCCCCATCATGTGGCAGTAATGCTCCTATAGTATCCCTCATCATGTGCCAGTAATGCCCCTATAGTGTTCCCCATCATGTGCCAGTAATGCCCTCAGTTGATGCCCCCATAGCGCTCCACATAAAAGAGAAAAGAAAACCACTAATACTTACCTCCATGCTGGCAGCGATGCAGGCCTCTTCCGGCCTGTGTGCCGCGCAGTACAAATCTCGGTTCAGGGGACGCGATGATGTCATCGCTCCGCCTTCGCCAGCCTCTTATAGGCTGCAAGCCTAGTGCCTGCAACCTATCAGAAGAGCAGGAAAGGGAGACGCCTCTCCCTTGCTCTGCTGCTGCCGCTGCTGCCGACCTCCGGATCGGGATTCAGCCAGCAACACGGTTCTCCGATCCGGCTGTAATTTTAACAACCGGATCTGGAGAACCGGAGGGAAACGGCTGAATCCCATGCCTGATCCAGACATTACATGTATGGGTCCTCATATAGGCAAAACTAGAGTCCTATGAGCCCAAGGGAAAATTTTGGACCTGCCCCTACCCCATCATGTTGATGCACAAAGTCAAAGGTGTGGCAAACCAACAGCATTTCTGCAATAATTTCAGCAACAAACTCTGCACCATTTGGTGTAGATTTTGCTGCTGTGGATTCCTGACAGATAAATTACAGTACTGACCACGTGTGGCTGTACTCTTGTAGTGACATTCTGTTTGGTACAATTATGTGACTTCCTGTGTCTGGCAGTTCATGGTATACATTTGAATATAAGCAGTACTAGCGCAAATAGCTGAGTTATAGGATTTGTTTGTGCAGCGGGCCCCCCTAGAGGATGGGAGTTGCACTGGCCCTGATGTAGTGTAGTTGTGTCATGGTGTCCTACCTCAGGCTGTCGCTCCCTGAGGTCCGTTGCAGTGAAAGTTGTAGCACTGAAGAATGAGGCCAGAGTTGAATGTAACAAAGTCCTTTTTACTAAGTGCAAAGTAGACCTTGAAAATACATACAGTATCAGCAGGCTTTAGTGCACTTGTTCTTTGGCTTCAGCAAGGATATTGAGGCAGGTTGGTTGGTGGCAATTCATCACTAAGTCTTAGGTGATACTGGCCTAGTGGTTGCTTGGTGATGAGCTTGTTTTTAGCAGTATTCCCTCACTTCACAGCAGGGTCTGTAGAAGCTTAATATAGAAGTTCACTCTGCTGTCTTTATCTTCTCAAGTCTTTACTTGAAGCAGTTGAGTAATGGTTCTCTCTGGAGAAATCTGTAACAAACTACAAATTGGCGTGGTATTAAAAAGCAGGAAGTGCTCAACCCCGTATGCAGTGGTGCATCTATACCGGGGGGGGCAGATCCTGCACTTGTGGCCCGTTGCTAATGGCAATCCCCAAAAATGCATACAATGGAGGATGCCTGCAGCGGACCACAAGTACCACAAATCTGTAACAGGAGTAGAAGTATAGCAGGCTGAGTCCTCTCCACACTGTAGCTACACATGAACTCCTGCTCCTGGCAGGAAGAGGGGAGGAACAAGGTAGTAACGCTGTTTGTGCCAACCATTGCAATACCTTCCTTCATTGTAGTAATAGCCAGGAAACAAACAGTGAATGTAATGCATAACAAATTAACAATTTGTAGTTCCCGCAGGTCTGGGGTACTACATTTGTATTTTATAAAGGACATGAGAGATTGGTCTGTGACTCCCCAATGCTTCAATCACACTACACCCACTGACCAGCCTACCACACTGGAATCCCTTTGTACCATTTGTTGTAGCAACACTGATGCCCTGACTGCAGTCAGCTGAGCCAAGGGGTGGACCATAGAAACACCTGACCGTACTCGCTGAGATGCTTTGGTCTGTGCTGATGTGCTGATCGTTATTGTCTTGTTCTCCTCCTGCTGTTGCAGTGAAATGTAGTGAGGAAGAGAGTGTTTCATTGATCCCTGTGGCAGAGCTGCTAGTTTTCTCTGTTATGATATGTGGAACTTTAGGGGCACTGGTAGGCTTTCTGGTACAGGGATATTAAAAAAGGCCCCCCAAAAATTTAGTCAGGGTGTCCAGACCTGTCAGACCACCCCTGTACGTGTGCGACTGTTCCCTGTACCTCCCTGTCCTATCAGTGGTGCTGGTCAGGTGAAAGTCCTAAAAGAAGTAGGAGATAATAAGATAATCTAATATATAAAGCTGAGTGTATGTGTGTGTGTGTGTATGTCCGCCAAAGGAATCCGCACCATCGCATTTACAATCACGAAATTTGGCACACAGGTACATCAGGTGTCCAGGAAGGTTTTAAACCAGGACGTAGCGTTCCTGAGATATTCCCAAAAAATGCATTAGCCAATAGAAGCCTGGTCACATGACCCTTATCAGCCAATAGAAACTCGCAGGTCCTCCAGTCTCCACATACACAGTTTTACTCCAGGTTTCCATAACAACCCAGGCATTTTTCTTCACTGCTGTAGGAGAGCTTTAACCCCTTAACGCAAAACGCTGTGCATGTACGGCGGGGGATGCATTGCCAGAATGCATTCCGCTGTACATGCGCGGGGGGCTGATCGGGCGGGTGCAGGAGCTGCGCCCGCCCGATCACTGCAGGGGTCCGGCAGTCCCTGATAGCCGGGCCCCTGCTGTATCCGCCGACATCGCTGTTTACACAGGAGCGTGCGTTCACAGGATCGCGAGGTAAACAAGTTGATCTACAGCCTGCCAGCAGCGATCATTCGCTGGCAGGCTGTAGATGCGATTTTTTTAACATCAGAAAGGTATATTAGACGCTGTTTTGTTAAAAGCATCTGATATACCTGCTACCTGGTCCTCTGGTGGTCCCTTTTGCTTGGATCGACCACCAGAGGACACAGGCAGCTCTGTAAGTAGCACCAATCACCACACTACACTACACTACACCCCCCCTGTCACTTATTAACCCCTTATTAACCCCTGATCACCCCATATAGACTCCCTGATCACCCCCCTGTCATTGATCACCCCCCTGTAAGGGCTCTTTCACACTTGCGTTGTCCGGATCCGGCGTGTACTCCACTTGCCGGAATTACACGCCGGATCCGGAAAAACGCAAGTGTACTGAAAGCATTTGAAGACGGAGCCGTCTTCAAATTGCGTTCAGTGTTACTATGGCAGCCAGGACGCTATTAAAGTCCTGGTTGCCATAGTAGGAGCGGGGAGCGGGGGAGCGGTATACTTACAGTCCGTGCGGCTCCCGGGGCGCTCCAGAATGACGTCAGAGCGCCCCATGCGCATGGATGACGTGATCCATGCGATCCCGTGATCCATGCGCTTGGGGCGCCCTGACGTCACTCTGGAGCGCCCCGGGAGCCGCACGGACGGTAAGTATGCTGCTCCCCCGCTCCCCGCTACACTTTACCATGGCTGCCAGGACTTTAGCGTCCCGTGGTAACCATTCAGAAAAAGCTAAATGTCGGGTCCGGCAATGCGCCGAAACGACGTTTAGCTTAAGGCCGGATCCGGATCAATGCCTTTCAATGGGCATTAATTTCCGGATGCGGCCTTGCGGCAAGTCTTCAGGATTTTTGGCTGGAGCAAACTGAAGACATCCTGATGCATCCTGAACGGATTTCTCTCCATTCAGAATGCATTAGGATAAAACTGATCAGGATTCTTCCGGCATAGAGCCCCGACGACGGAACTCTATGCCGGAAGAAAAGAACGCAGGTGTGAAAGAGCCCTAAGGCTCCATTCAGACGTCCGTATGTGTTTTGCGGATCCACGGATCCGCAAAGCACGGACCCCGGCAATGTGCTTTCCGCATTTTGCGGATCCGCACATTGCCAGAACTATATAGAAAATGCAATTGTGGACAAGAATAGGACATGTTCTATATTTTTGCAGAACGGAAGTGCGGACCCGGAAGTGCAGATCCGCAATTCTGGATCCAAGCGGGACAAAGTCTGTCCCCATAGAAATGAATGGGTCCGCAATTCCGTTCCGCAAAATGCGGAACAGAATTGCGGACGTGTGAATGGGGCCTAAGGGTCCCTTATCACCGCCAGTTAGTTAGCTACTTGTTAGGTAGTTAGCGCCCAGCCCTCCGCACTGCAGTCACTGATTAGTCGCTGATTAGCATCATCGCTGTCGCTAATCAGCACTAGTACTATATAGTATCTGTAAGTGATCAAGACTGATCGCAATCAGATCTATATCAGTACATTAGGGTCACCTTAGGCTCTACAAAAAACGCAGTGTTCGCCCGATCAGGCCTGATCTTGTGCGCACACTTGCGTTCAGTCCGCAACACCGCAGTGACAGAATTTTTTTTTTCTGATCACTGCAAAAACACCGTAAAATCGCTGTGGCGCTATAAAGATCACTTTTGAGCTTTTTGGATCTTTATTAGCGACTGCAGTTTTTTTTTGCACATTTTTTGGCAGAGATTTTTTCATCCACATTGATCGATGCGAATGAAGAAATCTGTGCCGTTAATTTTTTCTTTCAGCCCAGAGGCTGAACGAAAAAAAAAAATCTCATTACCCGTATAAGGAGAATAGCAGAAACTGCTAATGCTGGCCATACATGTAATGATTGCGGAGACCCTCAAATGCCAGGGCAGTACAAAGACCCCACAAAGGACCCCATTTTGGAAAGAAGACACCCCAAGGTATTCGCTGAGGGGCATATTGAGTCCATGAAAGATTGAACTTTTTGTCACAAGTTAGCGGAGAGGGAGACTTTGTGAGAAAAAAATATATATATCAATTTCCGCTAACTTGTGCCAAAAAAAAATCTTCTATGAACTCGCCATGCCCCTCACGGAATACCTTGGGGTGTCTTCTTTCCAAAATGGGGTCACATGTGGTGTATTTATACTGCCCTGGCATTTTAGGGGCCCTAAAGCGTGAGAAGATGTCTGGAATCCAAATGCGTAAAAATGCCCTCCTAAAAGGTACTCGTTGGACTTTCGGCCCCTTTGCGCATCTTGGCTGCAAAAAAGTTTCACACATGTGGTATCGCCGTACTCAGGAGAAGTAGGGCAATGTGTTTTGGGGTGTATTTTTACATATATCCATGCTGGGTGAGAGAAATATCTCTGTAAATTGACAACTTTGTATAAAAAAATGAAAAAGTTGTCATTTACAGAGATATTTCTCACACACAGTATGGGTATATGTAAAAATACACCCCAAAACACATTGCCCTACATCTTCTGAGTACTTTTAGGATTTCACAGGGCATTTTTTACGCATTTGGATTCCAAACTACTTCTCACGCTTTAGGGCCCCTAAAATTCCAGGGCAGTATAAATAGCCCACAAGTGACCCCATTTTAAAAAGAAGACACCCCAAGGTATTCCGTGAGGGGTATGGTGAGTTCATGTAAAATTTTATTTTTTGTCACAAGTTAGTGGAATGTGAGACTTTGTAAGAAAAAATAATATATATATCAATTTCCGCTAACTTGTGCCAAAAAAATAAATCTTCTATGAACTCGCCATGCCCCTCACGGAATACCTTGGGGTGTCTTCTTTCTTGTGGGGTATTTATACTGCCCTGGCATTTTAGGGGCCCTAAAGCGTGAGAAGTAGTTTGGAATCCAAATGCGTAAAAATGCCCTGTGAAATCCTAAAGGAACTCATTGGAACTCGGGCCCCTTTGCGCACCTAGGCTGCAAAAAAGTGTCACACATGTGGTATCGCCGTACTCAGAAGAAGTAGGGAAATGTGTTTTGGTGTGTATTTTTACATATACCCATACTGTGTGTGAGAAATATCTCTGTAAATGACAGATTTTTACATTTTTTTATACAAAGTTGTCAATTTACAGAGATATTTCTCTCACCCAGCATGGGTATATGTAAAAATACACCCCAAAACACATTGCCCTACTTCTTCTGAGTACGGCGATACCACATGTGTGACACTTTTTTGCAGCCTAGGTGCGTAAAGGGGCCGAAAGTCCAACGAGTACCTTTAGGCTTTACAGGGTTGCTCACAATTTAGCCCCGCCCAAAATGCCAGAACAGTAAACACACCCCACAAATGACCCCATTTCGGAAAGTAGACACCCCAAGGTATTCACTGAGGGGTATCGTGAGTCCGTGGGAGATTTTTTATTTTTTTTTGCCAGAAGTTAGCAGAAATGGAAACTTTATATATATTTTTTTCCTCAGAAAGTGTCATTTTCCGCTAACTTGTGAAAAAAAATCAAATCATACATGAACTCACCATGCCCCTTCGCGAATACTTTGGGGTGTCTTCTTTCTAAAATGGGGTCATTTGGGGGGTATTTATACTATCCTGGCATTCTAGCACCTCAAGAAACATGACAGGTGCTCAGAAAGTCAGAGCTGCTTCAAAATGCGGAAATTCACATTTTTGCACCATAGTTTGTAAACGCTATAACTTTTGCGCAAACCAATAAATATACACTTATTGGATTTTTTTTTTATCAAAGACATGTAGCACAATAAATTCTGACACAAACTTGA
This sequence comes from Bufo bufo, assembly GCF_905171765.1. Classification (NCBI taxonomy): domain Eukaryota; kingdom Metazoa; phylum Chordata; class Amphibia; order Anura; family Bufonidae; genus Bufo; species Bufo bufo. Next base: position 286,225,320 of record NC_053390.1, on the reverse strand, counting down.
ATAGAAATGTAATTATATTTGAACAATTTTACCAGAAAAAGTTAAAAATACACTTTTTTTTTAGAAAATTGCGGTCTATTTTGATTAATATCATAAAAACGAAAAATTTCAGCAGCAATCAAATAACACCGAAAGAAAGCTGTATTTGTGAGAAGAAAAGGAGGTAAAATTCATTTGGGTGCCAAGTTGCATGACCGAGCAATAAACCGTTAAATTTGTGAAGTACCGATTTGTAAAAAAGGGCCTGGTCACTAGGGGGGTATAAACCTGTGGTCCTTAAGTGGTTAAGGTAGGATGACCACGTGTCCTGGATCGCCCGGGACAGTCCCGCATTTGGAGAGTCTGTCCCGGGTCCCGGTCACCCGGTCACCCTCATTCCGGGACAATGCAGTGTGAATCAGATCGGCATCGCATAGTACTGTCCTGTGTGTGTATGGCTCCTTCCCTGCCTTGCTGCACGGCCAAGTAGCTATGACCGCGACCACGTGATCTTAGACTCACGTGACGTCGGCGCAGTGGCGGATCCAGAGCCTGGTCTCGGGAGGGGCACTTTCAGATTTTTTTCTATCTGCCGCCACAAAACAATGGTGCTTATAGAACAGACTACACAGTGTAACGGTATACTGTATATTGTGTGGCACAGTGTATGCTATATGTGTATAACAAACTTGGCTTGGCCCTTGGGGATCTCGGACACTACTTCAACACTTGGCTGGGGGGCTCGGCGGAGCTGATGTGTTTTATCCTAATGAGAAAGATTTCATAATAAGGATTTGGAGAATGGGCAGAGGGATAGCAGAGCAGGGAGAGGCTGGTGCTGCTACTAGGGGGTGGGGAGTGATACCATGGGGGAGTAATAAAGCCCACCATAATGTCCCCCCCAGTAGAAATAATTCTCCTTATAATGTGACAGTGCAAAAATACCCCCTTGTAATGCCCCCAGTTGAGCTAATGTCCCCAATGTGCCCCCATAATGTGCCAGTATAAAATACCCCTATATAGTGCCCCCAGTAAATGCCCCCATAGTGCTCCACACCCTCCTTCCTCCTAGTGCCCCCATAATGTACCAATATAAAATGCTCCAGTAGATGCCCTCAGTGTCCCCCATAATTTGCAAGTATAAAATACCCCTTCTTAGTGCCCCCCGTAGATGACCCCGAAGTACTCCTCTCCCCCCTTCCCCATAGTACCCACCATAATGTGTCCAAGTATAAAATTGTACTGTACAGAGCGCCCCATATAATATACCCCTTCTTTGTGGCCTCAGTAGATGCCCCTATAGTGCCCCCAACAATGTGCCAGTATTAACAGCCTCCCCCATGTGCCAGTATTAACAGCCCCCCATGTGCCAGTATTAACAGCCCCCCATGTGCCAGTATTAACAGCCCCCCATGTGCCAGTATTAACAGCCTCCAATCATGTGCCAGTATTAACAGCCCCCCATGTGCCAGTATTAACAGCCCCCCATGTGCCAGTATTAATAACAGCCCCCCATGTGCCAGTATTAATAACAGCCCCCCATGTGCCAGTATTAATAACAGCCCCCATGTGCCAGTATTAATAACAGCCCCCCGTGCCAGTATTAATAACAGCCCCCCGTGCCAGTATTAATAACAGCCCCCCCCCTGTGCCAGTATTAATAACATCCCCTCTGTGCCAGTATTAATAACAGCCCCCCCTGTGCCAGTATTAATAACAGCCCCCCCTGTGCCAGTATTAATAACAGCCCCCCCTGTGCCAGTATTAATAACAGCCCCCCCTGTGCCAGTATTAATAACAGCCCACCCCTGTGCCAGCAACAACAGCCCCCCTGTGCCAGCAATAACAGCCCCCCGTGCCAGCAATAACAGCCCCCCCCCCCTGTGCCAGCAATAACAGCGCCCCCCCCTGTGCCAGCAATAACAGCCCCCCCCTGTGCCAGCAATAACAGCCCCCCCCTGTGCCAGCAATAACAGCCCCCCCCTGTGCCAGCAATAACAGCCCCCTCCCCCCCTGTGCCAGTAATAACAGCCCCCCTGTGCCAGTAATAACAGCCCGCCCTCTCCCTCTGTGCCAGTAATAACAGCCCCCCCCCCCCCCCCTGTGCCCGTAATAACAGCCCACCCTCCCCCCTGTGCCAGTGATAACAGCCCCCCTCCACCCCTGTGCCAGTAATAACAGCCCCCCCTCCCCCCTGTGCCAGTAATAACAGCCCCCCCCTCCCCCCTGTGCCAGTAATAACAGTGCCCCTGTGCGAGTAATAACAGCCCCCCTCCCCCTGTGCCATTAATAACAGCCCCCCCCCTCCCCCTGTGCCAGTAATAACAGCCCCCCCTCCCCCTGTGCCAGTAATAACAGCCCCCCTGTGCCAGTAATAACAGCCCCCCCTCCTCCCTGTGCCATTAATAACAGCCCCCCTCCCCCTGTGCCATTAATAACAGCCCCCCCCTATGCCAGTAATAACAGCCCCCCCTCCCCCTGTGCCAGTAATAACAGCCCCCCCTCCTCCCTGTGCCATTAATAACAGCCACCCTTCCCCCCCGTGCCAGTAAAAGTATTGTATATATAAAAAAAAAAACATATTTACCTCCATGTCAGCGATGCGATGCAGGCCTCTTCCGGCCTGTGTCCAGCGCTGTATGGCTCAGGCGGCGCGATGACGTCATCGCGCCGCCTGCGCCAGCCTCTGATAGGCTGGCGGCCTCGTGCCTGCAGCCTATCAGAGGAAGAGAAAGGGACACGCCTCTCCCTCCCCTGCCGCAGCGTAGACATCTGTATCGCTGTCCTGAGGACGGCGATACAGATGACTGGAGATGAGCGCTTCCATGAATAATGATGTCTGCCTCTTCTTTGGGTTTAGGGCAGCAAAGTAGCCAGTTAATGTGTGCAGAAATACTGAAAAAGGCACAGGCAGATATGTTTTTGCCAGTCTCAAGTATAAGTTTGACAAAATGCACTTGTGAAAGTAAGTGTCCCTGAATGGCAGTTAGGAAATGTGGTCACCCTACTTTAAGGCCCATTCTACCTCATGTGCTCTCAGCATCATGGAACATGGTGGAGCCTCTTGCTAGGCTAATTTGATGATAGGCAGCTCATGTCTTTACCAAATTGTGCAAAAAAGTGATTTAGGTCATCAAGAGACTTGTTATAAGTGTGGGCCCAGCATTAGCATGGGAGGAACGGATACCTGAGTTATTCAACTGTATCCACATCCTAAGGATATAGTGGGCCCATTTCCACTTTGGGCCTAGTCATGGTCCAACCCCCTCAATGTAGGTAAATGCTGAACTTTTCAGACCTTGCATTGGTTCAGTTTACCTTCTGGCTTTTTTACAATGTTCTTCTAATAAAAGTTGTGCGTGATCGAGAGGTAAATAATAGTACACTATGCTACACACCCTAATTTGGCAAACAAATGACAAAAATCTTTTAGTTTTGCTTATCCCATTGATATGAAGGGTTTTACCACTAACCTTCATCCTTTCCTAGTCTTTCTGTGTGTATGACCTTTTTCATTTCCTGTAGCATGTATGCTATCCTGTAGTTGCTCTTTTACACACTGCGCTGACACATTGTTTTGTAGCCACTTCCGTAGTTCACGTTTAATAAATTCCTATCACTTTCTCACACTTTCCTTCTTCCATACTCTTAGTGGCTTTCTGTCACATCAGTGTCCCTTTCTCTCCCTCCCTCTGTATCTACACACTGGTTGCCTCCAGCTTTGACCTCGTGTCTCTGATGCCCAGAAATCAGGTTAGCGCTAATGCTGACACTGATTAATTGGGGACTTGTGTACCTAAAGGCCGGGTCTGCAGCCACATTCTCAGGGTCAGCTGGGAGGCAGCAGGGTCACATTACCCCCTATATTTGCAGGCTCTAAGGGATTCTGTCAGGATAGTTTAGGAAACACATAAGGGAAGCTGCCAGCCTCCAGGAGACAACGTTATCCTCTCAGCAGCGGGCAGAACAGAATTGTAATGGATGACAACAGAGGAGAGAGAAAAATCACTGTGAAATCAATGGACTTCCGCTTGACTATATTACCATCAGTGCAATCTCTGTGACCTAGCTGGTATTACTGCCATGAGAAGATGTAGATATATAGAAAAAATGACGCAGGTAGAAACTCTTCTTTCTATGTTTTAAAAGTAGCACATGGAGGCAAATGACCCCCTTTCAGACTTAATAACTAAACCATAGTAATTAATAAAATAAAGACATGACACCTTGTGTTGGAATAAAAATGGCCGCAATGCTTTATTAAGGGTAAATAAATCAATAAATAATTAAAACTTCAAATTCATTAAAAAAATTCCAATAATTACCGAAATCCACTCAGCAATAGCTGAGTGATACAGCCCCTCTAATAAAGCAAAGCGACATAAAGCATAAGAATAGGGAGGGATGGCAGGGCGACGATCCGGTCTTGATAAAACTGGCCCAGAAGCGCCGCCGAAAGCCTCTTTTTAAAGGGCTTCTGTCACCACCAAAACACATTTTTGGGCTTGTTAAAATCCTTATTGAATGACTATTCCCTATATAGGGCTCTTACCTTGGTCTGTGGCTTCGTTTCATTAAAAATCGATCTTTTATAATATGCAAATGACTTCACTACCAGCAAGTAGGGCGTCTACTTGCTGGTAGCCGCTGCAAAAAAATGCCCCCTCCTCCTGTTGATTGACAGGGCCAGCGAGCGCTCTCCTCCTCCGGCTGGCCCTGTCAGCATTTCCAAGTAGTTTGAAATCAAAATGTGTAAAAAATGCCCTGTGAAATCCTAAAGGTGCTCTTTGGAATGTGGGCCCCTTTGCCCACCTAGGCTGCAAAAAAGTGTCACACATGTGGTATCGCCGTACTCAGGAGATGTTGGGCAATGTGTTTTGGGGTGTCTTTTTACACATACCCATGCTGGGTGAGAGAAATATCTCTCTAAAAGACAACTTTTCCCATTTTTTTTATACAAAGTTGTCATTTGACAGAGATATTTATCTCACCCAGCATGAACATGTGTAAAAAGACACCCCAAAACACATTGCCTGACTTCTCTTGAGTACGGCGATACCACATGTGTGACACTTTTTTGCAGCCTAGGTGGGCAAAGGGGCCCACATTCCAAAGAGCACCTTTAGGATTTCACAGGGCATTTTTTACACATTTTGATTTAAAACTACTTCTCACGCATTAGGGCCCCTAAAATGCCAGGGCAGTATAACTACCCCACAAGTGACCCCATTTTGGAAAGAAGACACCCCAAGGTATTTCGTGATGGGCATAGTGAGTTCATGGAAGTTTTTATTTTTTGTCACAAGTTAGTGGAATATGAGACTTTGTAAGGGAAAAAAATAAATAAAAAATAATCATTTTCCGCTAACTTGTGACAAAAAATAAAAAGTTCTATGAACTCACTATGCCCATCAGCGAATACCTTAGGGTGTCTACTTTCCGAAATGGGGTCATTTGTGGGGTTTTTCTGCTGTCTGGCCATTGTAGAACCTCAGGAAACGTGACAGGTGCTCAGAAAGTCAGAGCTGCTTCAAAAAGCAGAAATTCACATTTTTGTACCATAGTTTGTAAACGCTATAATTTTTACCCAAACCATTTTTTTTTTACCCAAACCATTTTTTTTTATCAAAGACATGTAGAACAATAAATTTAGAGAAAAATTTCTATAGAAATGTAGTTTTAAAAAAAAAAAAATTTACAACAGAAATTAAAAAATGTCATTTTTTTGCAAAAATTTAGTTAAATTTAGATTAATAACAAAAAAAGTTAAAATTTCAGCAGCAATGAAATACCACCAAATGAAAGCTCTATTAGTGAGAAGAAAAGGAGGTAAAATTCATTTGGGTGGTAAGTTGCATGACCGAGCAATAAACGGTGAAAGTAGTGTATGTCAGAAGTGTAAAAAGTGGTCTGGTCATTAAGGGGGTTTAAAGAGGACCTTTCACCTTGAAAAACATTGTGAACTAAGTATGCTGCCATGGAGAGCGGCGCCAGGGGATCTCACTGCACTTACTATTACCCCTGGGCGCCGCTTCGTTCTCCCGTTATCCCCTCCGGTATCTTTACTCACTAAGTTATAGTAGGCGGTGTCTGCCCTTGTCCTGTGGGCGTCTCCCCCTCCTTTCTCCCAGGCTGTGAGCTGTGCGCTGCGATTGGCCAGCGCTGCAGCCTAGGAGGGGGAGACGCCCACAAGACAAGGGAAGACACTGCCTACTATAACTTAGTGAGTAAAGATACCGGAGGGGATAACGGGAGAACGGAGCGGCGCCCGGGGATAATAGTAAGTGCAGTGAGATCCCCGGGCGCCGCTCTCCATGGCAGGATACTTAGTTCACAATGTTTTTCAAGGTGAAAGGTCCTCTTTAAGCTAGGGGAGCTGAGGTGGTTAAGGACCATACTTTTCCGCCGCTGGCATCCACACCAATCAGCTGTCCAGAAATCTCCCCCAGCAACCAGCTGCACCAATCAGAGAGGATGCCTGCTTGACATCCAAGGCTCAGGTGAGACCGGCTAAAACCAGCTGATTCTGACAGAACTTAACCCTTTCATGAAAACCTGAAATAAAAGAGCGGGAAAGCAAGAAAAAGGGGGGGTGGGGAGGAGAGAAAAAACGAGCAAAACCAAACTAAAATACACATATTAATGGTGTCGTTGCCCCCATGTGTCCCCCAAGCGAAACGCTCTGGGGGCCCTGAACAATCTAGATGCAATATTGATTTCATGCACTGTATGGGGTTGAGACATAGATGTTATGCGAGATAAAATGTATTATATCCAGGCTAGGATACTTTTTCTGTTCCCAGTCTTCAATTCCCATTAATAAAGCAGAAAAAACTCCCAAGTAAGCAATGTTGCATAGGAAGAAAAATGGCATGTGACAGTAGGTAGGCCTTAGTACAAATTTGGAACCTGGGCCCAGGAGCTTCAAGTTATGTATCTGAATATATGTTTGCTGTGGACGATCAAAATGGCCAGAGATATGCTGTTCCAGGTCAGAATTGGTACGCCAGAGTAAGAGTCCATGCATTTAGGATTGGCACATGGAATCCCAACGGTATTGTAAGACACTGTGTTCTCCCTTAGAAGGACTGAGTATCTCCCATAATACAGCATGACATGATATTTTTCTCACAGATTCTTATGAAAGTACAGTATAGTACAGTACAGGCTCATAGCAGACTACATTAATATGACGGTCACTGACTGGGAATACTGGCCATCAAAAAATAGGACTTGTCCTATTTTGTCTGTTTTCACGGCCCACCAGCACCCATACAAGTCAAGGGGGCTGTTTTTAATGAAAGGGATCAGTGAAAAAATGGTGGTGAAAACTGATAGTTTAACTATTTTTAATGGCTTTTTTTTTCTTCTGTTCTTGTCTTGTTGGGGGTAAACGCAGGAGGATTACATCATGAATATTCCCTGACATATGGCAATATATAATAGACATTTATATGTCGGCCATTGACCACAATGGTTACAAAAAATTTCTAACACATTCCATCTAGATTTTTGGACTGCTCACTGTATATGAAAGCTCAGTCTGCTGTACTTTCCTGGAAGGACACTCTTTTGGCCACCATTGGGTCAGTGGTGGGCTTATAGCTACGTTTTGCATATGCATCGTGAACTCTCCGGGTGCATACTCCTAAGATGTTGTTTTTGACTAATGCTACATCTATGTTACAGTTTAATTTCTGACTTCCGAGAGTACTAATATTGAATGTAGATTTGTTGGGACAGCAGAGATTGATTTCAGCATGCTTACAGGGTGTCATTGGGATGAAAGGCAGAGCATTCATTGTTCACAGTTTAACCCCTTTTGGATAAGCCCCTGGGAGACAAAAGAGTAATGATCTCAGCAGAGAATGGAGTACAGTTATGCTTTGCTCTCAGGGAATTCTGGGTTACTTGCTCTAATTGCGACAACCGTATAACAAAACCGCAACAAAGATCCCCCACTTAACCTAATTGAGTGCGAAGGTTTCCCAGGGACACAGGCTTCTTCCATAATATATACACTATTGACCCACAATTGGCGCCACAGGGATGCTAATTGTACTCCTGCCGTCGGCCTGGCTGTGGCTCACATGTGTGTGTGTAGAAGGATGGTATTGACAGTGTTAGGTAGAAGGATGGAGACACGCGTCTTTCATGAATGTAGAACTGCGGCTCTTAATTCCCTATCATGTCCTCTACTTACTGCTGGCTTCTGTATGTCACCGGGGAGCAGAATGAGGAGACAGCTTGTCGTGGGGTCTGTTAGATCACTGTGGTATCCCACAAAGGGCTCAAGAGGAATAAGCAATGCACATTAACCTTTTGTTAGCCAGTGAGTGGGGTAATACAATTGAAATCAATTATACAGTGTAGCCCGTATGCTTACCTGTAGCACAGATGAGCTGTGGTTGCCACCTTCTTGTCAGCGCACATATACAGCTATTATATATGATTTAAATAGGTATTGCACAGTATAAGGTAAAGTCTATTCTGTATTTTTTTTACTGCCACATCCAGTGTCCAGATCAATGAGATGTGTACATACATCTTATGGCTTGTTGTGGTCTATTAGAACTATTGCTTGACCTCTCTGGCTCATCTTTATGGTACATTTTCTCCTATGACTTCCGCAGATGCTGTGAATAAATGGTATAAAATCCGTTGTGATCCTTTCTTACAACTTCCAGTCAATTAAGCTATTGTGACATCACAACGGCTCATGTCCCCTTACAGGGTCATAAGTCCCTCCTAAGTGGACCATCATTCTCCCTCTTGTTGGATACCCGAGTACATGCCTGATAAAGGGTAAATATCCGAAATATTGCACTTCATTTTATTTTTTATTTTATGCACTTATATAGCGCTACTATATTCCGTAGCGCTTTACAGACATTAGGATCCAACTGTCCCCAATGGGGCTCACAATCTAAGGTCCTTATCAGTATGTCTTCATGATTTTTATTCACATGTGGTATATTTGATGGATCTGAGAAAAAAAACGGTGAAATACAAAACATTTGAAGCAGACACAAATATTGGCATGATGTTCTTCTTAGTAGTAGTAGTCCAACTTTGAGTGTGAATCCAGCTATAATTCTACAGAATAGTGCTGCCTTGAACCTTTTGGAAGATCATGAGCAAGTTCAGTCACAAGCAGGCTTGTGCTAGCCCACAGAGGAACAGGTGAATCCCTCAGTGGCCCCCTGAGCAAGTGCAGTGCCCAGAGGACCACTGAAAAAAGTTTGTTTTTGCTAGAAGAGTTAATTTAATGTTTGTGAGTTTTTTTTTTATTTAAATTTATTTATAAATTTTTTTTCCCTTATAATACAAAATTTAAAACAGAATTTGACAGTGTTGAATCAGAGTACGTCAATACACAATCTGCCAACATAACAGATATACAAAATTGTGTCACATTGTACAGACAATAAAATGCAGAACTAATACATAATCTGAGCTCTTTTGGGGGAGTTCACAAGCTCCCTGTTCAATCCATAATACATTCGACTCAGATCTCCCACTGTCTATCCAAACTTTTTTCCCATCTCCCCCCCCCCCATGATGATCATCTCGGTGAGCGTCGCTGGTGGTCACGCCAGTCCCTCTCCCCCTCTCACCCCGGGGCGGCGATGGCACTCATTCAGGGCGTACGGAAAATTCCTCATATCTCTCCATCCTTGCCAAAAGATTTTTCCATTCCCTAATAATGGGTGCTCTTTTTGATCCCCACTCTCTTGCAATAATAACTTTCGCCGCATTAGGCTCTTGTCCAGACCCTTTTTTTCTCTATTTCACTAATTAGTGATGGAATGCAGCCAAGAATGGCCACTTCCGGTTTAAATGGGAGGGATATTAAGGACTCTGCACTTAAAAATCCCAAAACCTCTCGCCAGTAAGATTGCATACTTGAACAGGTCCATATCATATGAATGTAATTAGCAGACTCTTCACTACATCTCCAGCATTTTGATTCTTGCTCTTTATAGATCTTACTCAGCAATATTGGAGTCAGGTATATTCTGTGAATAATATTAAAATAAATAATTCTAAAGATACTATTTTTATATACACTCACCTAAAGAATTATTAGGAACACCGGTTCTATTTCTCATTAATGCAATTATCTAGTCAACCAATCACATGGCAGTTGCTTCAATGCATTTAGGGGTGTGGTCCTGGTCAAAACAATCTCCTGAACTCCAAACTGAATGTCAGAATGGGAAAGTAAGGTGATTTAAGCAATTTTGAGCGTGGCATGGTTGTTGGTGCCAGACGGGCCGGTCTGAGTATTTCACAATCTGCTCAGTTACTGGGATTTTCACGCACAACCATTTCTAGGGTTTACAAAGAATGGTGTGAAAAGGGAAAAACATCCAGTATGCGGCAGTCCTGTGGGCAAAAATGCCTTGTGGATGCTAGAGGTCAGAGGAGAATGGGCCGACTGATTCAAGCTGATAGAAGAGCAACGTTGACTGAAATAACCACTCGTTACAACCGAGGTATGCAGCAAAGCATTTGTGAAGCCACAACACGCACAACCTTGAGGCGGATGGGTTACAACAGCAGAAACCCCACCGGGTACCACTCATCTCCACTACAAATAGGAAAAAGAGGCTACAATTTGCACAAGCTCACCAAAATTGGACTGTGGAAGACTGGAAAAATGTTGCCTGGTCTGATGAGTATCGATTTCTGTTGAGACATTCAAATGGTAGAGTCCGAATTTGGCGTAAACAGAATGAGAACATGTATCCATCCTCTGATGGCTACTTCCAGCAGGATAATGGACCATGTCACAAAGCTCGAATCATTTCAAATTGGTTTCTTGAACATGACAATGAGTTCACTGTACTAAAATGGCCCCCACAGTCACCAGATCTCAACCCAATAGAGCATTTTTGGGATGTGGTGGAACGGGAGCTTCGTGCCCTGGATGTGCATCCCTCAAATCTCCATCAACTGCAAGATGCTATCCTATCAATATGGGCCAACATTTCTAAAGAATGCTATCAGCACCTTGTGGAATCAATGCCACGTAGAGTTAAGGCAGTTCTGAAGGCAAAAGGGGGTCCAATCACCGTATTAGTATGGTGTTCCTAATACCGTATTTTTCGCCCTATAAGACGCACCGGCCCATAAGACGCACCTATGTTTTTGGGAAGGAAAATAAGAAAAAAAATTTTTTGAACCAAAAGGTGTGCTTTTGGTGGGTTTGAAACTAATGGTGGTCTGGGGATGACGGACACTGTTATGGGGGGGGGATCTGTGGATGACGGACACTGTTATGGGGGGGATCTGTGGATGACGGACACTGTTATGGGAGGATCTGTCGATGACGGACACTGTTATGGGGGGATCTGTGGATGACGGACACTTATGGGGGGATCTGTGGATGACGGACACTGTTATGGGGGGATCTGTGGATGACGGACACTTATGGGGGGATCTGTGGATGACAGACACTTATGGGGGGATCTGTGGATGACGGACACTTATGGGGGGATCTGTGGATGACGGACACTTATGGGGGGATCTGTGGATGACGGACACTTATGGGGGGATCTGTGGATGACGGACACTTATGGGGGGATCTGTGGATGACGGACACTGTTACAGGGGGGGGGGATCTGTGGCTGGCACTGTTATATATGTGCCATCCACAGACCCCCCACCCCATAACAGTGCCATCCACAGACCCCCCCCCCGCCCATAACAGTGCCATCCACAGACCCCCACCCCTTAACTGTGCCATCCACAGATTCCGTGTGCCCCCCCTCCGCCCCCCAGTATACAAATATAAAATGTATTATTGAATTAAAAGTTATTAAACATGCCCCCCTCACTCCTAATAGTACCATATATCCTAATTGCTTCTGTATAATGCCAGCAGGAGGGCCGGGAGGCCGGCGCGTCCCTCACTGACGTCACTTGCCTGCGCCGCCTGCTTCATTCATAAAGGAGGCGGCGCAGGCACGTGACATCAGGGAGTTACGCTGCCGCCCGCCTGGCCTGCCTGCCGGCATTATACAGAAGCAATTAGGATATACGGTACTATTAGGAGTGAGGGGGGCATGTTTAATAACTTTTAATTCAATAATGCATTTTATATTAGAATACCGGAGCGGTGGGGCGGGGCTATAGTACAGTGACCGCACCGCCCCGCCGCTATTGCCGACCCCCAGCTCCTCCTCCCAGTCCCTCCCCCGACCCCCGCTCCGTACATCGCATCCAGCGATGTTAAACTGTCAGCATTCGCCCTATAAGACGCAGGGGCATTTTCCTCCCATTTTTGGGGAGGAAAAAGTGCGTCTTATGGGGCGAAAAATACGGTAATTCTTTAGGTGAGTGTATATTCCCCCATTCTATTGTGTTTAATCCTATATCCTTTGCCCATTTTTCCTCACTATTAAACTTTAGTGTTTACCCCATTCCCTTCCTTATTATCCTATACACTCGAGAAATGGTCACCCTTCTTGTCGTATATTGGTGACAAAAATCTATAAATTCATGTTTTGTTGTGCTAAAGTATTCCCTATTTTGTGTAGCTTCAAATGCGTGTTTTAGTTGGTGATACCGGTATTGACTCATTAAATCTATATTTATACCAGGGCAAAATTCTTTTAGTGCTCTTATTGTCCCGTTCTTTACTAACTGTGATACATAAATAATACCATAATTTTCCCAGTATTTATAATCAGTGATTAATTGAAATTCTACAATATTGCTATTACACCACAAAGGTGAAAAATACAAGGTATTCGAGATTCCGAATTTTTTTTAATCTTTCCCCAAGACAAATCCACTATTCGACATATTGGACATTTTTTCCCTTTTTTTTTTGATAAATCCTGTTTCCAATATGCTAAATATACTATATTTTGGGCCGCTGAAGCCCCGTTCCAGGTATTCTTTTATATTATCCCCCCTGACTTTATCCACTGAACTTGAAAGGCTAAGTAGTATCCCTGAAAAAAAGGGACCGAATAATCCTCCATCCTCTTCCGCTAGCCAAAGATATTTTTGTTTGAGTTTCACCTTTTTTCTTCCCCAGATTAAGTCATTCAGCAGTCGTTCCAGGTGATTGAATAACCGGTCCCCTATCCAGACTGGACAGGCCGCCAAAATATACAAAATCTGGGGAAGCAAAACCATTTTTATTAGTGCAATTCTGTCCGCCTGGCCAATTGGTAACTTCTGGCATACACCAATTTTACTTTTGCATCTAGTCAGCAGGGGAGTGACGTTCAATCTCACAAAGTCTAGAATACTTGCACTCAACTTTATACCCAGGTATTCCATAGATTCCATAGTTTTTAATACCCTAATTCCTAGGAGGTTCGGTAGATTTCCCTGGTCGAGTGGTAACAGTACTGACTTTGCCCAGTTGACTTTATATCCCGAAATATCACTAAACTTGTTTATTAGTTCCATAAGATAAGACATCTGCGATATTGGGTTCTCCAAGAAGATCATAATGTCGTCTGCATACATACTTATCTTGTCTGAGATCCCCTTCATACCAAAAAATGTTTGTGAGTTAATTGTTCTGATTTCCTGTTAAAGAACTTATTTAATTATGCACTGTTTATACCTAATAACAACGTATGGGCGGTATATAGATAATATTGGCAGGCTTGGCTAGGTTACCAGGGTGATGGACTTAGCCCGACCACCTTCTTATTGTGTGTCTAGTCAACAGGGCTACAGGCAAGACCTACATATGCAAGTTCCAGCAAACTAGGCCCAAGTCCAGAGAACTTTTCTCTCTGAGAATACAGTTGTCAAATAAGCAACTTTCCCATCAGAGTACCCCTGAATGAAAGAGACCAGCAATTTTAGAAGGTACAGAACCATTAAGGTGATGCAAGATAACTTCAGTAAAGTAATGCTCTTTTATGGCAAAATACCTTACTGCTCTGGAAAGGGCTATTTGCCTCCGGAACCCACCACACTTTCAGATGGACTGGCCATCCGGATGTAAATTCTGGACTTCTCAGACAGGGAATTGCAGAAGACATTAACAAGTGCAGAATAGCATGCCTGTGGTTATCTTGGAAAGTTGCAAATGTTTAGAGAGAGACTCAGAGACTACTACTACTGTAGTACCCCAGACCTGGGGGTACTACAATTCTATAAATAGTTTAATATAATTTTATTTTACAATGTATTGCTTTTATGCTTATGGCCATGACTACCAGAAGGAATGAATGGCAAATGGTTGGCAAAGAACATGGCTAACCGTCCTGTTCCATCCCTCTTAGCAAGAGTGGGCTGGTCCTGCTTTCTGCCAGGAGGAGGAGTTCCTGTCCAGAGACAGAGGAGAGAGGAAGCTGACTGCATAGCTCCTGCTCCCAAATAGGTTTCTCCAGAGAGCTCTGCTTACTCCAAGACTCAAGTGAAGTCTTGAGATGTTAGACTGCAGAGTGAATTGCTATATCCAGCATTAAAGACACTGGTGAAAGGTGAAGAACTATGGCTAAGACACCCATGACCAAGATGTAACTAGGCCAGTACCACCCAAGTGCTAAATTGTCATCATCCAACCTGCTTCCATAATTCTTACTGCTTCCAGAGACATTTTCCACTTGAAATTGGATGCTAATGAATGTATTTGAAGTCCTTCATTGCATTCGGTAGTGGGCTGGTCCTGCTTCCCAGCAGGAGGGGAGTTCCAGTCTAGGGAGACAGAGAAAGGAGAGAAGAAATTCCTCTTCTGATAGTGGGGGAGTGAGGAAGCACATTTAGAGCTCCTACAACCAGGAACCTTATCTTATTCCCCTCTGAGACAAACACCCTAGATTGAAACTTATGAACCATATATTCTTCTTCTGTGAGAGCAGCTTAATCCTGCCTCAAGACAACACTTGAGGGACAAGACAGAAGAGTGATCAGCGAAACACAGCTTTACAGACCCTGCTGCAAGGTGAGGAACAACAGCTCAGGCACAAACACCTACCTAAACAATCACTAGGGCAGACAAACATTAAGGCTGTACTACAATGGACACCTAAATCCACAAGTACCTGCTAGTGGCAGTCTATTTCCATCTAACCAGCCACCATACCTCCTTAACTGGTGCCAGAAACTGCACTGTGTATTTAATGCTGCTGGATGTACCACAAGTTGCACCAAGTTAAAGGGGTTATCCAATCCTAAAAAAAAGCCTCCCCATATGCTGCTGAATATTCTTACCTGGGTCCTCGATCCCCGCGTCGCTCCTGGTCCCCGCTGCTTCTGCCCATGCGCAGATGAACAGTGTCGGGGGGGGGGGGGGGCAGCAGCCAATGGCAGGCTGGGATGGGGGACGATCCTCCCTAGCGTCACCCGCGATGCTAGGGAGGCTAGCCCCCCTTGGCTGACACCCCCCCCTTTGACACCGGATGTTTTGATCTTGGCACGGGGGGAAGCAGCAGCGGCGGTGCGGGGCCCAGGAGCAGCGCAGGGAGCGGGGATCCGTGGGGGGCCTGGCATATGGGGGGGCTTTTTTTTTAGGATTGGATAACCCCTTTAAGAGAGACTGTTATACATTCTCTCTTATGGCCTGATTCTTCAATCTACACATTCACTGCACCAAACCCCAGGGAGTGACAGCCTGAGGCAGTACACCGTGCAACAACACCTCATCAGGACCACTACCACTCCCATTCTCTGCACCAGCTCCTTAGGGGCTCGCTTCAGGTGCATCAAGTGGCTGAGATGACTTCTAGGTATAGGGGCAGGCCAGCCAGTATCCTCTTTACCCAGGGACCTGCCTTTGCTGCATGGACCCCCACAATCAATTATCTTGTAGCATCTTGCTGCTATTTACATGTAGCTGTACAGTGGGGTCCCAGAATTAATTTTACTGGTGGTCCCTAGGAACCCCAGTCGGACACTGGGCACAAATATGTGTCTGTTTGATAAGCTACTATGATATCACAAGTGGGTGTCAGTCTGGTAAACTGCTGTGCCATCACAATTGTTTTCTTGTCAAGTAAGGTACTATGATATCACAATTGGGATTCTGTCAGGTAAACTGCTGTGACATCACACGTGTGTATCCATCAGGGAAGCTACTGTGACATCACAAGTGTGTTTCTGTCAGGTAAGCTACTATGACATCACAAGTGTGTTTCCATCAGGTATGCTACTGTGACATCATAAGTGAGGTTAAGTCTGGTATGTTGGTGTGACATCACAAGTGTTTTTCTGCTATGGCATCACAAGTAGGTTTCAGTCAGGTATGTTGCTGTAGCATCAGAAGTGGATTTCAGTCTGGTAAACTAACACAGCATATGGTTTATATTCAGGTAACTGCCGGACCCTGCCTGAATGCCGCTGGCACCATCAACTATAATAAGGACCGGAGGAGATATGGCCGCAACCCGTCAAATATGCAGAGAATTGTCCGGAAAAAAAACACTGCTGCGACATCACAAGCGTGCTTCTCTCTGTTAAGCTACTATGATATCACATAAGGTTTTTATCTCAGGAAAACTACATTGAACAGAATCAATGGCAAGAAGTTTTATGTAAATTAAAGGGTCTGGTCTGGTGGGGTCAGAATTTTGTGGTTTAGTCTAGCCAGTGATGGCTAACCTCCGGCACTCCAGCTGTGGTAAAACTACAACTCCCAGGATGCACACTTGATTGGCTGTTCTCAGAACTCCACAGAAATGAATGGAGCATGCTGGGATTCATAGTTTAACCACAGCTGGAGTGCCGGACGTTAGCCATCACTGGCCTAGGGCCTACATATTTTTATTTATTTATTTTATGCACTTATATAGCCCTACTATATTCCGCAGCGCTTTACAGACATTAAAATCATGCTGTCCTCAATGGGGCTCACAATCTAAGTTCTCTATCAGTATGTCTTTGGAGTGTGGGAGGAAACCCATGAAAACACGGGGAGAACATACAAACTCTATGCTGATGTTATCCTTGGTTGTCCTAACCACTGAGCCACCGTGCTGCCCATTGAGTTTGATCTGCGGACAGAATTAAGTAAAAGGGTCCAAATTGACCTAAATTTTGTCATATGGATTGAATTAGCTTCCATACCAGCATGTGACCAATCCAGATGCACTGGCCACAGCAGTTATGTGCCGTTCTTAGGCTCCATTCACACGTCCGCAATTGTGCAGAACGGGTGCGGACCCATTCATTCTCTATGGGGACGGAATGGATGCGGACAGCACACAGTGGATCATGTGACGGACCATGTGATGAGCGCAGTGACTTTACCACAGGTCCTTTTCCTCCTGGGCATCAAAGAAGAAGACAGAAGAGAAGCCGGGCTGCGCTAACAAGTGAATGAGGTGAGTTAAATAATTTTTATTTATTTTTTTAACCCCTCCGTCTCTATTTTACTAAGCATTCTGTATTAAGAATGCTATTATTTTCCCTTATAACCATGTTATAAAGGAAAATAATAATGATCAGGTCCCCATCCCGATCGTCTCCTAGCAGCCATGTGTGAAAATCGCACCGCATCCGCACTTGCTTGCGATTTTCACGAAGCCCCATTCCCTTCTATATAGAGCATGCTGCGATTTTCACGCAACGCACAAGTGATGCGTAAAAAAACACCGCTCATGTGCACAGCCCCATAGAAATGAATAGGTCCGGATTCAGTGTGGGTGCAATGCGTTTACCTCACGCATTGCACCTGCACGGAAATCTCGCCCGTGTGAAAGAGGCCTTAGTGGAAAGAACATGGCTTTCTGCGACGTGACAGATTTCTTATCTCTTATTCCAGAAACTGGTATAAATAATGGTGTAAATCTATGCCAACTATAAGATGTGAAAAAATTTGTGAACAGTCCTATGATTTGTCAAATTTTACTCCAGCATACTTTGTAGTAAGATTGACCTGGTCTTAGTAAATTCGCCTCATTGTGTTGCTCCGTGCACCCTCTTGGTTTCCAATTAGAGGGGCCAGTCAGTAGGACGATTAGAAGTATCCATGTTTCAGGAATGTTTCCACATGTTCTCTGTACATATACTTCCTTTCCATAGGTCAAGTAACAATCCAGTAAAAGATAGAGACAGAATTCTCTGCTGCTTGATCTCATATCATGATTCTCCCATAGATAACAATAGTGAAAAGGTCACAGTAATTGTACTAGGTGTGTATGACGCACACAGCTTCTTCTCCCTCACTTTGAATGTCCCACTGGAGCAATTCCTAGGGCCCACGCACACCGTAGTAACAATGGCTTGTTGTGCATGTCATTTTCCTTCTCTCCCAAGGTGCAGGTTGACATGTTTACCTGGTAACAGAAGCCAGATAGGAAATCAGAGGAATCAGGAGAGTAATACTTCTCATGTTGTACTTGGCAAATATGAACAAATATATTTTGGAACATATCATCCATATATGTTAAGCATCTGGTTTAGTTTTTAGTTTCAGCTATTCACCATAGTGGCAAATGTCAGATCATTAGTGCTATTGTACTGTATATCCTGTATTACACTATACATTCCCCATTATACTATTACAAAGCAAGGTTAAAGGCTCTCGCCATTGCAGGTTTAGTTATGTATTATTATGATATACACAAAATCTGGTTGTCTGATTGGCAAATCCAAATTTTAATTTTTTGTAACCTCTCCTGACATATCTGTTTTAGTAACTACTTGCATTCTCCATGTAATAGTTCTCAAGCCTCTATGTTGTGCCGTTCCTTTACTACTCCTGTTAGAAGTTATGAATGAATTGCTATAACTTTGCAAAGAAGGTCCAGATAGGTGTTAGCAGTTTGGGGTGTGTCCCTAAATAGTCTGACACTGGCAGCACTGATTGGATAGTGTCAGACTATGCAAGACAACCCTCCCCATATGGTTACACTCATCTGGACCTTTATTGCAAACTGCAAGCAATTATTTCATAACTATAAGTAATAATAAAGGAAATTACTTAAATATTACTTTATCATAAATATGTTCCCAAATACCTATTATTAGTTGTCCTATTAGTACATACAAAACCTGTCCTAATCATACAGCGGGACATGTTTCTTCACAACACTGAGCTGAAGAGCTGCCTCATCCTCCTCCCTGCTCTGCTTGTCAGGGATTATGATCCTGAATACAGCTGATAAGATCTTCAGCAGAATCTCTGGGGCGGATGGAGTTCATGAGGAGACATGAAGTACAGAGAGGACGGATAGGACAGTTTGTGGTAATGTGGGGCTTTGGTAATGGAGACTGCATATAATAGCTGCAGGTCATTAGCCACATCCCCACTTCCTCTCTGTACTTTATGTCTCCTCATTAACTCCATTCCCACACAGATTCAGCTAAAGTTCTTATCAGCTGTATTCAGGATCATAATCCCTGACAAGCAGAGCAGAGAGGAGGATGAGGCAGCTCTTTAGCTCAGTGATGTGAAGTAACTTGTCCTGCTGTGTAATTAGGGCAGGTTTTGTGTGTACTAATAGGACGGCGGCCATATTATTTCTCCTGAAGATTGCTCCTCAGACAAAACAAGCCATTATAATAAATGAAAGGTATTTGGGAATATATTTATAATAAAGTAATATTTAAGTATTTTCATTTTCTTAATTCCCAGAGAACCCCTTTAAATACTGTATGAGAAAATTGAGAATTAATAGAGAAGGCTTTCACATATGAGACCTCACTAATAACTGCAGTAGACAGAGGCTACAATGAGAATCTTTTGCTCTGGATGACTCAGCACATCCATGCATTAAAGCGATAACCTATTAATTTCAATATGCACCATGTAATGCTTCATTTGCCCTGTGGTGGTGCTGCATGGGAACTGAAGACTTGCTGCAGAGTTCCCCCACAAGTTGAAGTTGAGATCCTAGCAGTGCGACACAATTGCAATCTTTTAATACAGAATCTTGTATAGAGTGAGCAATGGCAAGCCAAATGTGGTTGCTTAAATAAATAGTACCAACTGTAGCTTCTCCGAAACTTGTTCAATGCTGCAAAGACAGAAAGACGACATTGTAATTGTGGAGCTAGCTGAGTGGAGCTAGTTGAGCATTAGACTACACAAGATTTGCTAGCAGTCTTTAACCACCGAGACACATAGCCCTGCACAGGAGTTTGAGTAGTTGCATCATATTTTTAACTGCTACATCCTGCAGGGACCCCATGTGCCTCCCTATGATGCTTTGCCAAGTGCCGCATGTATGAAGCTATTCTCCCTTAGAAACAATGCTTCTATGGAAATCTGGCTTTGTATGTGGTATATGACTGAAAATCTGAAGAATAATCTCTGTACACCTCATGAGAGATCAGAGCATATCAGTGTGTGCCCTATTATGACTCATTATAAAACTGAATCAAAATTGGCCATATGCATGACCGGTGTATTGTCAAGTCGCTTTTCCCCCTCCCCCCCAATTCTCGCTCCTACCCCAATAATGACAGACACAGCAAGTGGATTTTAAGGCCACATCAGCTTTTTATTAATAATATAAATACAAATAAATAACGTAAATAATACAGAAAACCCAGGCCTTCCCTCCTGAAGGCCACGCCCAAGAACCATACCAATAACCTATGAAAATCACAACACGGGGAGGGTCCTGGGAGCCCCATAAATGACGGATAACGGCCCCACCCTCTGTTAAATTACCTCTAGCCGATGAACGCCAGCTCAGAGGCAGGAACCTGTAACCAAGAGCAACCAACGTGGGCCGCTACCCGCCATATCCCACCTTAAACCAGTACCTGGGGAGTCCAGAGCCTCCTTTTGGCTCCTTCCCCACCATGCCAGAACCACCATAACCACCAACTCCAAGGACCCCCCACCGCCCCAGGCCGCTATGACAAAGCCCACTAACCAATTACTGCCGGGCCAACAAAAAATCCACTCCCAACCACCCCAAGACCAAACCAACAGCAGCCCAAAAAAGAGAGGGTGGGTGGGGGCTGCTGCCACACTGCTGTCCCTACAAAATGGCCCCTTTTCCCGCCCTTGCTAACCCTCTTAAGCCTTAAATCGCACCCCTAACCCCTCCCATCGCCATTCCCCTTCCTTAACCCTTCCTATCCCAGGAATCAGCTCCCTCCAAGCCCCGGTCATGCCAGGCCTGCATCCAGGCTTGCAGCCACAATTCCGGCCTGCACTTGAGGCTTTAAGGGGTTACAAAATAAGTAGTTGGGTGGCCATAAAAAAAAAGATTGCCCTTCCACAATCTTTTTGATGGTGCTAGGTCCCAGCTGTGCTCCACTCCCTGCTCCTGTCAGCCAATCTCTGGATGGAGTGATGGCCCGCTCCAGCCACTGGTTGGCTGCTTGGCATTCCCAGCCATATTCTGCTTTGTCAAGACATCAGCAGGAAGTGGAGCGCAGCTGGGATCTGGGCAGGGGATCGGCGAGATGAGCAGGTTTATTTTGTTTAACCATTTGATGGCTATCTGACAGCTTTTTTATTTTTTGTACCAGGACGCCTATTTAGCTCCATAGTGCTAGTATGTGAACAGAATCAGAATTATAGGCAGGAGCTCCTTCACACTATTAGCCCAATTCACCCATGTTTCCTGTATAACTACATTTAAAATACTTAAAACCTGACTCCATTTCTATTTCCTATCTTTATAGAGCACATGTCACCACTCCTGACATGCCTGTTTTAATAGCTTCATGCATTCCCCATGTAATAACAATTCTATTCTTATTGTTCTATATTGTGCCATTCCTTTATGATTTCTACTAGAAGTTGTGAATGAAATGCTAGCAGTCTGCAGTAAGGGTACAGAGGGGAGGTAACCAGTTGGGGGGTGTACCTGCACAGTCTAACTCTATCCAGTCAGTGCTGTCATTTTCAGACTGTGCAGGTACACCCCCCAACTTGTTACCACCCCTCTGTACCCTTACTGCAGACTGCTAGCAATTCATTCATAACTTCTAGTAGAAATAATAAAGGAATCACACAACATAGAGCAATAAGAATAGATGCTCCAGAATTATTATTACATGGGGAATGCATGACGCTATTAAAACAGGCATGTCAGGAGTGGTGACAGGTCCTCTTTAACTGCAAAACTGTCCCATTGCTTATCTGTTTGCCTGTAGCATGGGGATAGTTCATGTCACCTATAATTTAGCAGCTAAATTAATAAAAATAATTTATACCTAACCTTTTAAAAAAAAATAATAAAAAAATATTCTAAATGCAATATAATTAAATGTTAGAATATACTTAATTGTTTTTTATGTTTTACTTACAGACTAGGAATCCGAATTTCAGGTGCCTATAGCACTTTTGAATCCGTAGACTTTTGAGTGGTGCACAGGTGTATGGATTCTACTGTGGGACTGCAGTGAGCGATGTACTAGCAGGAGCACACAAGACTGCATTACAACTGTTTTGTACAGAACAGTAATACGGCTTCAAAATGAATGGTGATGAGCACTCTGCTATACCTTTGTATGCCTCCAGGTGTAAAATGCCAAAGTGGTGTGGGGTATAGCACAGTAAATTTCAGGTGTTCTCCAAAGAGTTCACAAGAGGCTGAAAACCTGTGGGGGTAATTTATCCAGAATTTTGAAGTCAGTCGTGAGTCTGTGTTGCCATAATTTCCACCAGATTTATCAAATGTCGCATGTTTTTTTATGTAGTTTGATAAATTTGTTGCATCTTCAAATATAAGACTTTTGTCTAGAGTTGTGGCTCCAGTTTTTGTATACCATCTGTGGTGTCCCCACTGCAAGTGTTGATGTCACTGTATTCTGTGCACTGTGTGTACCACAGGCTTATATGGAGAGAGCAGGAGGTTCCTATCTACTGTTGCTAGGCAGGGCTAGCACCACCCCTTCTTCTCTAGGAGGAAGTAATTCAGTGTAGTGTGAACTGTGGATGTGTGTGCAGCAAAGACCAGAGCTTAAAGGGGTTATCCAACCCCTATAATGACCCCCCAAGTGCCAAGGCACCTCTTATACATTAAACTTACCCTGCTCCTCGACACCCACGTTGCTCCTGATCCATGCACGGCCGCTGCTGCATCTCCCTGTCCCGCGGATCAAAACTTCGGGTGACGCTAGAGAGGCTCGTCTCTGTCGCGGCCTGCTATTGGCTGCACACTTGTTCGTCTGATGGGCTTTATGTCTGTATAGACATTCCCCTCAGAGTAGTGTGCAGGTGCTGAAGCTTTGATTGGCGCGGTGTGGTGCGCAGGCGCTTGAGCTTTAATTGACAGAAATGCACTGAACCCCTGCCCACACTGCCCTCACACAATGGGACGTTTGTGTATCACTGCGCATGTGCGGGTCAGTGTCTAGGAAACCATCGCAACCATATCGCAATTACATAGTAAAAATAGAAGGATAGGAGATATACAGGGGCACAAAAGGTGATGGCAACCATCTGGCCTACAGAGTCCCTAATTCCCACTACCATATCTCTGTGGTCATCATTAAATAAACTATATTTACTATTATATTGATGATTGTCTGGCCTTTTTAAAATCTTAAAACGACAGTACTTAAAGTACCCATATTTTTCACCCTATAAGATGCATCGGCCCATAAGACGCACCTAGGTTTTAGAGGAGGACAATAAGAAAAAAATATTTTTCATTAGACCTCAGGTCAGACCAGCAATCAGACCCCCAATGTTAATAAGACCCCAACAAGACCTCAGATCAGACCCCCAATCAGATCTCAGATAAGAGCCCCATGCATCTCATCAGCCCCCAGCAGTCCCCTTTGCCTCATATCAGCCCCCAGCAGCCCCCATTGCCTCTCATATTAGCCCCCAGCAGCCCCCATTGCCTCATATCAGCCCCCAGTAGCCTCCATTGCCCTGGATCATCCCCCAGCATCTCCATATTGCCCCTGATCATCCCCCAGCATCTCCATATTGCCCATGATCAGCCCCCAGCATCTCTATATTGCCCCTGATCAGCCCCCAGCATCTCCATATTGCGCCTGATCAGCCCCCAGCATCTCCATATTAGCCCTTAATCATCCCCCAGCATCTCCATATTGCCCCTGATCATCCCCCAGCATCTCTTTATTGCCCATGATCAGCCCCCAGCATCTCCATATTGCCCCTGATCAGCCCCAGCATCTCCATATTAGCCCTTAATCAGCCCCCAGCATCTCCATATTGCCCTAGATTACCTCATGTTTTATAAAAAAAACAAAAACACATGCCTCTCCTGCTCCGGCCGCCGCCGCTCCTTACCTACATCACGATCCTCTTCCTCTTGCCGCCGGCTGTGCTGTGAACCGGCGCACACAGCGTGAGGTCACAGAGCTCCCCGACGCTGTGCGCAGCCTTCACAGCCGACAGCCGAGGACCAGGAAGCGGTGAGTACAGAGCTTTCACCGCTTCCTGGTCCTCCGGTACTAATGAACGCTGCCATAATAGAAGCGCTCATTAGTATTCACCCCATAAAACACAGGGGGAGAAAGAAAATGCGTCTTATGGGGTGAAAAATACGGTAAATGTAAAAAATGGAGTTGCTTAAATGATCTCATAGGGGTGTATAAGGTGATATATATATATATATATATATATATATATATATATATATACAGTTGTGTTCAAAATAATAGCAGTCAGACATCACTAACCTGATCAATCACAGTTTTTTGTAGAATTTATATTTCTACATGCCAAATTTACTAGCAGGTATAGTAGAGTAATAGAAATCCAACAGCCCCAACAGTCATGCCATGCATGCTGTTGATTCTCTGTAATTCAATCAATTATTGAAAGGGGCATGTTCAAAATAATAGCAGTGTGGAGTTCAATTAGTGAGGTCATTCATTCTTAGAAAAACAGGTGGCAATTATTGCCCTTATTTAACCTCTTCCGGACACTTATGTCCTGGTACTTAAGGACACAGGGCGTACCTGTACGCCCTGTGTATTTCCGATCACCGCCGCTCGGCGGGCAGTGATCGGAACCCGGTGCCTGCTCAAATCATTGAGCAGGCACCTTGGCTAAATGTGAGGCGGGGTCCCGTGACCCCCCCGTGTCGGCGATCGCCGCAAACCGCAGGTCAATCCCCCCCCAAAAATTTAAAGTTTCAAGTAAAAATAAACAATAAAGTCATTTTCCCCAAATAAAGTAAAAAAAAAATAGGGAAAAAAAAAGTATACATATCAGGTATCACCGCGTCCGTATCGACTGGCTCTATAAAAATATCACATGACCTAACCCCTCAGGTGAACACCGTAAAAAAAAAAAAAACGGTGTAAAAAAAGCCATTTTTTGTCATCTTACATCACAAAAAGTGTAATAGCAAGCGATCATAAAGTCATACTCCCCCCCTTATAGAGCCAATAAAACCGTCATCTCATCCCGCAAAAAATTAGACCCTACCCAAGATAATCGCCCAAAAACTTAAAAAAAAAATGGCTCTCAGACTATGGAGACACTAAAACATGATTTTTTTTGTTTCAAAAATAAAATCATTGTGTAAAACTTACATAAAAAAAAAAATTGTATACATATTAGGTATCGCCGCGTCCGTGACAACCTGCTTTATAAAAATACCACATGATCTAACCTGTCAGATGAATGTTGTAAATAACAAAAAAAAAAAAAAAACTGTGCCAAAACAGCTATTTTTTGTTACCTTGCCTCACAAAAAGTGTAATATAGAGCAACCAAAAATCATATATACCCTAAACTAGTACCAACAAAACTTCCACCCTATCCCGTAGTTTCTAAAACGTGGTCACTTTTTTGGAGTTTTTACTCTAGGGGTGCATCAGGGGGGCTTCAAATGGGACATGGTGTCAAAAAACCAGTCCAGCAAAATCTGCCTTCCAAAAACCGTATGGCATTCCTTTGCTTCTGCGCCCTGCTGTGTGTCCATACAGCAGTTTACGACCACATATGGGGTGTTTCTGTAAACTACAGAATCAGGGCCATAAATATTGAGTTTTGTTTGGCTGTTAACCCTTGCTTTGTAACTGGAAAAAAAATATTAAAATGGAAAAACTGCCCAAAAAGTGAAATTTTGAAATTGTATCTCTATTTTCCATTCATTCTTGTGGAACACCTAAAGGGTTAACGACGTTTGTAAAATCAGTTTTGAATACCTTGAGGGGTGTAGTTTCTTAGATGGAGTCACTTTTAACGGAATTTCTACTCTAGGGGTGCATCATGGGGGCTTCAAATGGGACATGGTGTCAAAAAAACCAGTCCAGCAAAATCTGCCTTCCAAAAACCGTATGGCATTCCTTTCCTTCTGCGCCCTGCCGTGTGCCCGGACAGCAGTTTACGACCACATATGGGGTGTTTCTGTAAACTACAGAATCAGGGCCATAAATATTGAGTTTTGTTTGGCTGTTAACCCTTGCTTTGTAACTGGAAAAAAAATATTAAAATGAAAAATCTGCCAAAAAAGTGAAATTTTGAAATTGTATCTCTATTTTCCATTCATTCTTGTGGAACACCTAAAGGGTTAACCACGTTTGTAAAATCAGTTTTGAATACCTTGAGGGGTGTAGTTTCTTATATGGGGTCACTTTTATGGAGTTTCTACTCTAGGGGTGCATCATGGGGGCTTCAAATGGGACATGGTGTCAAAAAAAACAGTCCAGCAAAATCTGCCTTCCAAAAACCGTATGGCATTCCTTTCCTTCTGCGCCCTGCCGTGTGCCCGGACAGCAGTTTACAACCACATATGGGGTGTTTCTGTAAACTACAGAATCAGCGCCATAAATATTGAGTTTTGTTTGGCTGTTAACCCTTGCTTTGTAACTGTAAAAAAATATTAAAATGGAAAAACTGCCAAAAGAGTGAAATTTTAAAATTGTATCTCTATTTTCCATTCATTCTTGTGGAACACCTAAAGGGTTAACAACGTTTGTAAAATCCGTTTTGAATACCTTGAGAGGTGTAGTTTCTAGAATGGGGTCATTTTTGAGTGGTTTCTATTATGTAAGCCTCACAAAGTGACTTCAAACCTGAACTGGTCCTTAAAAAGTTGGTTTTTGAAAATTTCTGAGAAATTTCAAGATTTACTTCTAAACTTCTAAGCCTTGCAACGTCACCCAAGAATAAAATGTCATTCCCAAAATGATCCTAACATGAAGTAGACATTGGGGAATGTACAGTAATAACTATTTTTGTTGGTATTACTATGTATTATAGAAGAGAAATTGAAACTTGGAAATTTGCTAATTTTTTCACATTTTTGGCAAATTTTATTATTTTTTTATAAATAAAAATGATTTTTTTTTACTCCATTTTACCAGTTTCATGAAGTACAATATGTGACGAAAAAAACAATCTCAGAATGACCTGGATAAGTAAAAGCGTTTTAAAGTTATCACCACTTAAAGTGACACTGGTCAGATTTGCAAATAAGGGCCTGGTCCTTAAGGTGAAATAAGTCTGTGTCCTTAAGGAGTTAGGCTGGGTTCACACGGGCGTTGCGGGAAAATGTGCGGGTGCGTTGCGGGAACACCCGCGATTTTTCCGCGCGAGTGCAAAACATTGTAATGCGTTTTGCACTCGCGTGAGAAAAATCGCGCATGTTTGGTACCCAAACCCGAACTTCTTCACAGAAGTTCGGGCTTGGGATCGGTGTTCTGTAGATTGTATTATTTCCCCTTATAACATAGTTATAAGGGAAAATAATAGCATTCTGAATACAGACTGCATAGTAAACTAGCGCTGGAGGGGTTAAAATAATAATAATAATTATTTAACTCACCTTAGTCCACTTGATCGCATAGCCCGGCATCTCCTTCTGTCTTCTTTGCTGAACAGGACCTATGGTGAGCATAAATTACAGGTAAAGGACCTTTGGTGACGTCACTCCGGTCATCACATGATCCATCACCATGGTAAAAGATCCTGTGATGGATCATGTGATGACCGGAGTGACGTCACCAAAGGTCCTTTACCTGTAATTAATGCTCACCACAGGTCCTGTTCAGCAAAGGAGACAGAAGGAGATGCCGGGCCGCGATCAAGTGGACTAAGGTGAGTTAAATTATTATTATTATTATTTTAACCCCTCCAGCGCTGTTTTACTATGCATTCTGTATTCTGAATACTATTATTTTCCCTTATAACCATGTTATAAGGAAAAATAATAATGATCGGGTCTCCATCCCGATCGTCTCCTAGCAACCGTGCGTGAAAATCGCACCGCATCCGCACTTGCTTGCGGAAGCTTGCGATTTTCACGCATCCCCATTCACTTCTATGGGGCCTGCGTTGCCTGAAAAACGCAGAATATAGAGCATGCTGCGATTTTCACGCAACGCACAAGTGATGCGTGAAAATCACCGCTCATGTGAACAGCCCCATAGAAATGAATGGGTCGGTATTTAGTGAGGGTGCAATGCGTTCACCTCACGCATCGCATCCGCGCGGAATACTCACCCGTGTGAAAGGTGCCTTAAGGAAAGAAAGGCAGCAAATGTTGTACATGCTGGTTACAGTGCATTTCTCTCTGAAATTCTGAGGAAAATGGGTTGTTCCAGACATTGTTCAGAAGAACAGCTTACCTTGATTAAAAAGTTGATTGGAGAGGGGAAAACATATAAAAGAAGTGCAGAAAATGATAGGCTTCTCAGCTAAAATATCGCAAATGCTTTAAAATCGCAACCAAAACCTGAAAGACGTGGAAGAAAGCGAAAAACTGCCATTCGAATGGATAGAAGAATAGCTAAAATGGCAAGGGCTTAGCCAACAATCAGCTCCAGGAAGATCAAAGACGGTCTAAGGTTACCTGTGAGTACTGTTACAATTAGAAGACGCCTATGTGAAGCCAAGCTATCTGCAAGAAGCCCCCCGCAAAGTCCCACTGTTGAAAAAAAGACATGTGCTGAAGAGGTTACAGTTTGCCAAAGAGCACATTGACTGGCCTAAAAAGAAGTGGTGCAAGCATGGTGGCGCAAGCATCATGATATGGGGATGTTTCTCATACTACGGTGTTGGGCCTATTTATCGCATACCAGGGATCATGGATCAGTTTGAATACATCAGAATGCTTGAAGAGGTTATGCTGCCTTATGCTGAAGAGGAAATGCCCTTGAAATGGGTGTTCCAATAAGACAACGACCCCAAACACACCAGTAAACGTGCAACATCTTGGTTCCAGACCAACAAGATTGACATTATGGAGTGGCCAGGCCCATCCCCGGATCTTAATCCAATAGAAAACATGTGGGGTGACATCAAAAATGCAGTTTCTGAGGCAAAACCAAGAAATAGAGAAGAACTGTGGAATGTAGTCCAATCATCCTGGGATGTAATACCTGTTCACAGGTGCCAGAAGTTGGTTGACTCCATGCAACACAGATGTACAGCAGTTCTCATAAACAGTAGTTATACAACTAAATATTAGTTAAGTAATTCAAAGGAAAGCAAAATCTTCAAACATTTTTCAGTTTATATAGTGAATGTTTGAGTTTGTAAAGAAGAATACAAACACTGCTATTTTTTTGAACAGTCTAATATTCACTTTTATTTATTTTTGTTTTAGAGGAACAACACAAATTTTACATATTTTTCTTCATGTTTTGATTTGGAATAGAATGTGTAGTGTTCCCAATGCATTTGTGTGTATGGAAATAGAAGCTATTAGAAGGATTTTGAGCTTTATTCACTTTTCTAAACACACTGCTATAATTTTGAAAACAACTGTATATACTGTAAGAAGGTACAAGGAATCATCGTGGATTATAGGTACGTGTCAACGAGGTTCCTGGCCTCGGTGGAGTAAGAGACGGTTTTTATGTGTCAGCAGCAGTTGCTGTTTGACACCTTAATACTTAGTATGGCTGTATAGCTGATCCGGGATGGCTCTTACTGGGAGTAGTCAAAGTGCTGGTTGGGTGACTACTCCTCATGTTCCAGGCCGGGTTTTGCCAGGCCTAAAAACCAGCCAGCACTGCCAGGTGAGGGGATTTACCTCAGTCTGACAGTGGAGCTCAGGAGGTGTGTGTGCTGGGATCTGAGGCTTGTGCCGTGCTGCAGGGCTGAGACCCGTCTGTAAGGAAAACGGGCCCCCTAAAAGCCTGCTATGGACTGCTGGAGGCAGAACTGCCAACAAGGTGATTTTTGCTATGTGGACCCATTTGCATTGTGTGTGAACTAACACCAAGACTGCAAAGTGACGCTTTGTTTTTGCTTTATGTGTGAATAAACATGGAAGTTTGATTTAAGAACTGGTAATTTGCCTCTGTACTGCGTCCGCACACCCTGTCTACAGAGTGAATCCCCACAATACACATATATATATCTGTTGCACCTCTTAGGCAGGGAAGGAGAGACAGTTTGATTGAAAAGCGAGAGACTAGCCTCCCATATACAACTTTGTGAAACTACATATGTTAACTGTAAAGACTGCATTTGTTGTTATCTGTGTGAATCATCTATTGGACTGCCTCAGGAAAATACAGTGGATTTGTTGCCTAAAACCCGGCATCATCATTGTGTGCACCAACACATGCATTGCTGTCACATGATTCGGGGACTATGCCTCAAAAATCTCAAAAAATCATCTGCACAAAAGGCACCCCGACTGGAAGAAAATAAGTGCCTTTCCTATAACTGCACAGCCCAGGGAGTAACACAGAGAGGACTGCCACCGTTTGTAGGACTATGCCCATCCTCTCCGCCTCCCCTTCGATTCACTGCACATCCCCTTACTAGAGATTGTGCCTTTTTGGCAACTTTTTAAAAATGTTCAGTTGATAAATCTGGTGTATATGCAGTACCCCGGACCTGGGGATACTACAACTGTAAATAGTTTTGTATTATTTATTGTTATGTAGTTTATATGTTTGGCTATTGTCTCCAGTGAGGAGTGGATGGCAATGGTTGGCAAGGAACAGAGCTAACCACCATGTTCATCCCCCCTTGGTAGGAGTGGGATCCTGCTTCCTGCCAGGAGTGGGAGTTCCTGTGTAACCACAGAAGGGAGAGGATGCACACTGCTGAGCTCCTGCTTCTAAGGAGGATTCTCCAGAGAAAATAACTGCTCAAATTCTATCCTCAAGTAACGTCTTGAGAAGTCAGACAGCAGAGTGACCAGATAACACCTGCAGCCAAGTAACTTCTGTGAGGTGAGGGATTATGGCTAAGAAACCCATCACCCAGAATACTACTAGGCCAGTACAATACTAGTGCTAAATTTTTAGCCATCAAACCTGCCTCCATATTTCTTACTGGTGCCAGAAAATTGCACTCGGAATCAGCTGCTAGTAAATGTACCTGAAGTTCTATGCTGCACTTAGCAAAATAAACTTTTATACGTTTACTTCTGGCCTCATTCTTCAAAACTACACTGCTCAAAAAAATAAAGGGAACACTTAAACAACACAATGTAACTCCAAGTCAATCACACTTCTGTGAAATCAAACTGTCCACTTAGGAAGCAACACTGAGTGACAATCAATTTCACATGCTGTTGTGCAAATGGGATAGACAACAGGTGGGAATTATAGGCAATTAGCAAGACACCCCCAATAAAGGAGTGGTTCTGCAGGTGGTGACCCCAGACCATTTCTCAGTTCCTATGCTTCCTGGCTGATGTTTTGGTCACTTTTGAATGCTGGCGGTGCTTTCACTCGAGTGGTAGCATGAGACGGAGTCTACAACCCACACAAGTGGCTCAGGTAGTGCAGCTTATCCAGGATGGCACATCAATGCGAGCTGTGGCAAGAAGGTTTGCTGTGTCTGTCAGCGTAGTGTCCAGAGCATGGAGGCGCTACCAGGAGACAGGTCAGTACATCAGGAGACGTGGAGGAGGCCGTAGGAGGGCAACAACCCAGCAGCAGGACCGCTACCTCCGCCTTTGTGCAAGGAGGAACAGGAGGAGCACTGCCAGAGCCCTGCAAAATGACCTCCAGCAGGCCACAAATGTGCATGTGTCTGCTCAAACGGTCATAAACAGACTCCATGAGGGTGATATGAGGGCCCGACGTCCACAGGTGGGGGTTGTGCTTACAGCCCAACACCGTGCAGGACGTTTGGCATTTGCCAGAGAACACCAAGATTGCCAAATTCGCCACTGGCGCCCTGTGCTCTTCACAGATGAAAGCAGGTTCACACTGAGCACATGTGACAGACGTGACAGAGTCTGAAGATGCCATGGAGAACGTTCAGCAGCCTGCAACATCCTCCAGCATGACTGGTTTGGCATTGGGTCAGTAATGGTGTGGGGTGGCATTTCTTTGGAGGGCCGCACAGCCCTCCATGTGCTCGCCAGAGGTAGCCTGACTGCCATTAGGTACCGAGATGAGATCCTCAGACCCCTTGTGAGACCATATGCTGGTGCGGTTGGCCCTGGGTTCCTCCTAATGCAAGACAATGCTAGACCTCATGTGGATGGAGTGTGTCAGCAGTTCCTGCAAGACGAAGGCATTGATGCTATGGACTGGCCCGCCCGTTCCCCAGACGTGAATCCAATTGAGCACATCTGGGACATCATGTTTTGCTCTATCCACCAACGTCACGTTGCACCACAGACTGTCCAGGAGTTGGCAGATGCTTTAGTCCAGGTCTGGGAGGAGATCCCTCAGGAGACCGTCCGCCACCTCATCAGGAGCATGCACAGGCATTGTAGGGAGGTCATACAGGCACGTGGAGGCCACACACACTACTGAGCCTCATTTTGACTTGTTTTAAGGACATTACATCAAAGTTGGATCAGCCTGTAGTGTGTTTTTCCACTTTAATTTTGAGTGTGACTCCAAATCCAGACCTACATGGGTTGAAAAATTTGATTTCCATTTTTTTATTTTTGTGTGATTTTGTTGTCAGCACATTCAACTATGTAAAGAACAAAGTATTTCAGAAGAATATTTAATTAACTCATATCTATAGACTGCACTGATCCCCAGGGAGCAATGGCCTGAAGAGTACACTGTGACACTACACTTCCTCAGGGCCACTATAACTCTCATCCTCTATTTTGGCTGCTCAGGGGCTTGCTGCATTTACACCTAATTAATATAGATAATCATGCCCACTTTTCCAAACCAATTTTCTCAATTCCCAAGAGTTGTGTAAAATCACAAAAAAGTTACAGATTTTTGTGAAAATTTGCCAACTTTTCCGCCAGACTTCTGGGGCAAAAGGAATGATATATTGCCCCCTGTAACTTTTTCCAGGTTGTGCAATCACACCACAGGAGAGCACAAAATACTTAAACGTTTCATAATGTGGATAACATATATACTGTAATTGTGCAAAAGCAGTGTGGCTTTACCTTCTCCAAGCATAGAGGAACCTGAGTGCAACTAACACCTCTCAGTTCCAAAGGTTGTTCACTTAGAGGCCCAGCTTCTGTGGGAAGGCTCCTATCTATTATCTGGCTTCTGCAATGCAGGACTAGATTCCACCTGCAAAGATCCACTAGTTAGCTACAGACAGCTGCATTTCTGACTTTTATACTGTCCAAGACTTTTCTACATTGGAACTTACAGCACACACACCATACTTCAGGGCCATAGCCCACACAGTGAACACTAATAGGTGAATAGGTGGACATCAATGAAATCACCAAGAGTTGGGTGCTCATAGTGCTCCTTACTTCTTCCTGTGACTCAATCCTTCATCTGATGGATCATCATCCATCAGTAATTTTGAGCCAGTATACTGTGTGGTGGGCTGTATAGTGTGGGGGGCCTGTATAGTGTGGGGGGCCTGTATAGTGTGTGGGGGGGGGGGCTGTATAGTGGGGGGAGTGCTATACTGCTGTACTGTATAGTGTGGGGGGCTGTATACTGTGGGTGCGGTATAGTGTAGAGTGCTGTACTGTATAGTGTGGGGGGCTGTATCGTGTATAGTTTGGGGTGCTGTATACAGTGAGGTGCTGTATAGTGTGGGGGTCTATACTGCTCTACTATATACTGTGGGGTACTGTATAGTGTGGGGTGCTAAACTGCATACTGTGTGGTGCTGTATACTATAGGGTGCTATACTGCATACTGTGTGGTGCTGTATACTATAGGGTGCTATACTGCATACTGTGTGGTGCTGTATACTATAGGGTGCTATACTGCATACTGTGTGGTGCTGTATACTATAGGGTGCTATACTGCATACTGTGTGGTGCTGTATACTATAGGGTGCTATACTGCATACTGTGTGGTGCTGTATACTATAGGGTGCTATACTGCATACTGTGTGGTGCTGTATACTATAGGGTGCTATACTGCATACTGTGTGGTGCTGTATACTATAGGGTGCTATACTGCATACTGTGTGGTGCTGTATACTATAGGGTGCTATACTGCATACTTGGGGGTTTACATCCACTTTAATCATACAACTAAAAAAACGAAATAAATATAGATATATATATAAATGTACACACACTCTGGTGCTGGTGGGTAATGCTGGTGTGGGTACTGCTGGTGCTGGTGGGTATTAATGTTGGAGTGGCGTGTGTACTGCCTGGGTAATCTACATTGTGACATCACAAAAAAAAAAAATGTTTGGGTTTACATCCACTTTAAGTTATTAGTGCCCCTCAAGTTTTGACTGTAATATCTTATGTGTCCCCCTTATATAGCAATCTTAGAGTTGCCACTCGTTCGAGGAAGTGTAAAAAAGGTGAGGAAAAATAAAGTTTATTACGTGTTGGTGAAAATAACCTTTAGTGCAGAAATGAAACGTAATGTTTTGAGTGGAGCACAGAAGAGGAAAAAGGCTGCAGAGGAGAAAGAGAAAATGTGCAAACTTCCAAAACTAACATCTTGGCTCAATCCAGGTGCAACGTCAGCCAGTAGTTCTGCTCCTCCAGATGTAGCATCCACATCTACATGCACTCCAATTCCAGCAGAAATACCAATGGTATCATTACCTGATCCTACTGCTGGGGAAAATCCACAAGAGGAAATGCCCAATAAATATCGCCTTATTGATAATTTGCATTTTTATTCTAGTGCGTGATTGTGTAGACAGGGCCCCAGTGCACTGTATTGCCCGGGGGCCTATAATGCTCTTAAGATGGCACTGACTGTACCAATGTTATGTTTGCTCCTACCCACTTCTATGGCTTACAGCGACACCTCCCATTAATATGGCAGATTGTGGTAATCCATCTCAATGAAGGAATGTCACATAAAAGAAAGGGAAGCCACCTGCAAACAAAGTCACACAAAACAATATTTTCACATGGGTCATCTTCTCCCTGTAAAAGGGTAAATATAATCCCTTAAAGGGAGATCATATTATCATCAGGCCCATCCTGGCTCCTATACAGGGCTAATACATCAATGTTAAGCTATAGCAGTCCCAAACATAACCAGAGGAGAGCGCTCTACACCTTGCACAGAGTTTTTTATTCTGTTGGATTCCATAATAATAGTTGCAATATTCATTGGATGCTTTATGTATAGAGATATCCTCCCTAGAAGCATTACTTTTATGGGAGAATATCTTTGTACATATGGTGCCCAAAGCAGTTTTTATGGTGGTCCATGAAGCTCCTAACTCAGGAGCCTTATGGCCTCCGTGCACTGCACTATAGACCATGTGGACTTGGTCCTGTGTGCATAGGCCCTTAGGTTGCAGATATCTTCTTCTCTAGAAGCATTACTTCTGATGGAAAATATCTCCAACATACGGGACTGTATGGAGCACTATATCATGGTGCATGTAGTACAGAGCCTCAGGGGGATCCAAATTCTTCTGTACAGCCTCCTACGCCTGTCTATGCTGCATTCAGGAGGACTTAATGTGCAACAAGAATGCTGCACATCCAGTCATTCCAGAGTTGGGAAAAAAAAACATATAAAATACATCAGACAGGATTAAAAATGGATAGACTATACTAAAGTTTTGAAATTTTCCGAACAGTCTTCTTGTATTTCTATCAGCAAAGACAGAGTTAAGCCCAAACTCCCTCCTCTCAATAATTGACAGGCGCTTCAGGAAATTTGGACATGCTAAACGCAGGCAATATCACATCCTTTCTACACAAATAAAACACGGGCTGGCCAAAGGCCACTTTAGTTGTCTTCCGCCCCCCTCCACGGGCCAGGCGCTGACTCCAACGCTCTCGGCCTGTCTCCACACAGGAAGGGACACTTTAGGGCCAGCTTCCTGGTATTATGCCTTCTTAATAGGCTCTAGGTGTTACAGGACTGGGCGCGGCCGCTAAAAATATTCTCTGACACTTGAAAGAGTCCTTTATTGTTCTCTGAATTTGTGAAGGATCGCTTTCCTTATTGTTCTATGGGTCTTTAGGGGGTTGCAGCGGAGACACTCGTATTGTGGATAAATTTAGACACAGGGACTATATTGGTTTGTTGGCTAAATACCCTGGTGCTTTCACTAATCAGAACAGGAAGAACAGAGGGTTTTGATTGGCTGCGGGAGCAGTGCATGCTGCTCGCAAACACTTCTGGCTGCAAAAATGAACATAGCGCTGTAGTCTTTTAACGTGTTTACTGCTACTATCTGGAATAAGAAATCTGCACATTGAAAGTTGTCTTGCTTTGTTAATGGCAGAAGTATGCAAACAACTCTCTGTATACTGTTACATGCATTATAAAAGTTTCTTAACTTTCTTTTATAAAGGTCACAGATAAAAATAATTTTTTGAATATATGTCAATCAGATGGTATTCTTATCAAATACAATACATTTCTATTTTTGAAGAAAGAACCATTTAGTTAGTAAGGTGTCTTATACCTCTAGATCTGGTGTATACCAGTAATACACCGTTATTAAGGGTCTAATTGGTTGACATCTCAGTTTCACTAAGTTTGTCTGGAATGTTTAAAGGGATTATCCGGCATTCATCGTTCACATCAGTGGGGGTCCAAATCCTGATATCCCCGCTGATCAGCTCTTTCAGTCACTGGAGCTCTAGTGAGTGATGCAAGTTCCCATCAGCTTTCCATGGACAGAGCTAGTGTTAAGCGAATCGAAGCATCTGAAGTTTAGGAAAAGTTTAATTCGCCACGAATCCGAATTTTCTTGCTCTGCTTCATGGTAATATTTTTTTTTCTAAAATGAAAGTGAAAGTACGAATCCCGGGAATGCAAGATTACCCATAATGCCATGAAGCCGGCCAATCAGCTGGTCCCTGTCATTTCACTGTGAGCTGGGCAAAGGGAGAGATGTGATAGTGGGATAGTGTTGCTGCAAACAGTTGAAAAAAGAATATTGGCGAAGGAGAGTGCAGGGACAGTGCAGAGAAGTTTTTTGAAACTGTAGGGACAGCATAGGGAGAGCATAGGGAGATAGATTTATATTATTCAACTGCTGCCACAATCCCTTTAATCTGTTAGTTTATATATACACTGCTCAAAAAAATAAAGGGAACACTTAAACAACACAATGTAACTCCAAGTCAATCACACTTCTGTGAAATCAAACTGTCCACTTAGGAAGCAACACTAAGTGACAATCAATTTCACATGCTGTTGTGCAAATGGGATAGACAACAGGTGGAAATTATAGGCAATTAGCAAGACACCCCCAATAAAGGAGTGGTTCTGCAGGTGGTGACCACAGACCACTTCTCAGTTCCTATGCTTCCTGGCTGATGTTTTGGTCACTTTTGAATGCTGGCGGTGCTTTCACTCTAGTGGTAGCATGAGACGGAGTCTACAACCCACACATGTGGCTCAGGTAGTGCAGCTTATCCAGGATGGCACATCAATGCGAGCTGTGGCAAGAAGGTTTGCTGTGTCTGTCAGCGTAGTGTCCAGAGCAGGAGGCGCTACCAGGAGACAGGCCAGTACATCAGGAGACGTGGAGGAGGCCGTAGGAGGGCAACAACCCAGCAGCAGGACCGCTACCTCCGCCTTTGTGCAAGGAGGAACAGGAGGAGCACTGCCAGAGCCCTGCAAAATGACCTCCAGCAGGCCACAAATGTGCATGTGTCTGCTCAAACGGTCAGAAACAGACTCCATGAGGGTGATATGAGGGCCCGACGTCCACAGGTGGGGGTTGTGCTTACAGCCCAACACCGTGCAGGACGTTTGGCATTTGCCAGAGAACACCAAGATTGCCAAATTCGCCACTGGTGCCCTGTGCTCTTCACAGATGAAAGCAGGTTCACACTGAGCACATGTGACAGACGTGACAGAGTCTGGAGACGCCGTGGAGAACGTTCTGCTGCCTGCAACATCCTCCAGCATGACCGGTTTGGCATTGGGTCAGTAATGGTGTGGGGTGGCATTTCTTTGGAGGGCCGCACAGCCCCCCATGTGCTCGCCAGAGGTAGCCTGACTGCCATTAGGTACCGAGATGAGATCCTCAGACCCCTTGTGAGACCATATGCTGGTGCGGTTGGCCCTGGGTTCCTCCTAATGCAAGACAATGCTAGACCTCATGTGGCTGGAGTGTGTCAGCAGTTCCTGCAAGACGAAGGCATTGATGCTATGGACTGGCCCGCCCGTTCCCCAGACCTGAATCCAATTGAGCACATCTGGGACATCATGTCTCGCTCTATCCACCAACGTCACGTTGCACCACAGACTGTCCAGGAGTTGGCAGATGCTTTAGTCCAGGTCTGGGAGGAGATCCCTCAGGAGACCGTCCGCCACCTCATCAGGAGCATGCACAGGCGTTGTAGGGAGGTCATACAGGCTCGTGGAGGCCACACACACTACTGAGCCTCATTTTGACTTGTTTTAAGGACATTACATCAAAGTTGGATCAGCCTGTAGTGTATTTTTCCACTTTAATTTTGAGTGTGACTCCAAATCCAGACCTCCATGGGTTGAAAAATTTGATTTTCATTTTTTTTTGTCAGCACATTCAACTATGTAAAGAACAAAGTATTTCAGAAGAATATTTTTTTAAATCAGATTGTTTTTATTGAGATTTTCAAAACATTTTATAAGACAAACGAAACAGTCCCCCCCCCCCCCCATACCCCAACGTCCTGGATCCAGGCAGAGACCCTCCAAAAGTCTTTTCCAGAGAGCATTCAATATAGAAATGCATCAGTTATACAGTTTAGCTGGACATCCGGCACATACACCTCAGACACATATTGTATGTCATTACTTCATATATATCAGTACATTACATTACAGCATAGTACAACGTATATACCATTTCCTCATTCCAGTAGACTATACCCCATACCCTTTGGCAGCACACCTCCCGTACCTCCTCCCAGTAATCTATGACACCGCTGTCTCCTATGTGTGACCTCTAAAAATATGAGTGGATCCGGGACAATGTGGATTTCAGTATCTATTTTAAGCACCATTAGTCTACAATATTGTAGTATTGCCTCCACCTTCCCCAAATCTTCTCATACTTTTTACTGTTGTTTCTCTTCTGGTATACAAAGTTTTCCATTTGTAACAGTGTGTGAACCTTACGAACAAGCTCCCCCACCTCTGGAGGATCATGATCTATCCAATGGAACGCAATCACCTTTCTTGCTTGATACAATATGTACGGACTCAGTGCAACCTAATACACATAATCTGGCATCTGCCTCCACTCTTATCTCGAACACTTTCCGTATTAGATCTATTATGCCTTCCCAATATCTCCTCAACCTAGGGCAGTTCCACATAAGGTGCATCAACGTAGCATTGGGTGCATCGCATCTAGGACACATGTCATCCGACCTGTACCCCATTCTCCTCAAAAGGACAGGTGTTCGATAAACTCTATGCAGCAACAGCAATTGTGACATTCTGTGCGTTTCACTAACCGCAACATCTGTGAACCCTTCCAATACTGCACGCCATTGCTCTTCTGTCAGGTCGTCAATATCCTCCCGCCACTTATCATACAACTGAAGAGGTTGCTTTTTAAACTTCATTTCCATAAGGCTACTATAGTGCAATGATATGACCCCTCTGGTGGAACCCCCGGAAGTAGCTAAATCAATCATCGGATTTCTGGAGGCCGGCGCAACTCCCCCCGCTGCATCCTGAGCACGTATAGCGTGTCGCATCTGCAAGTATAAATAAAATTGGGAGTGTGGGAGCATAAATTCCTTTTGAAGTTGGGCATATTCTTTCAGAGTATTCCCCTCATATAGCTGGTGCATGTAAGTGAGTCCGTACCTACCCCAAACCTGGACACCAGGCACTTTATGTAATTCTGCATACAGAAGGTTAGGCCAAATTGCGGTGAACCTAGTATAACCCTGTACCCCAGCTATTGACCTGCCTTTCCACCAGACTTTATGAATCACCCGTAGTAGCGGGATGTCGCTTCCCATTTTATCCAATGATCCATCTTCCAGTGCCGTCATCAGATTCTTGCCTTTAAGATAGTGACCCACTATTCTTCCTGCTTTATCAATTCCTTCCTCCACTCCCCATCCCCGCAATTGTTGAAGTTGGGCAGCTAAATAGTAAATCCACGGATCCGGAACCCCGAGTCCCCTATCCGTTTTTGATCTGCACAGCGTTGCTAGTTTAATACGTGGAACTCCTCTCTTCCAAATCAGGTCCCTGAATATAGCATTAACTGTGACAAAAAATCTGGCAGGCACCCATACAGGTGCATTATGTAGCAAATATAGGAGCTGTGGCATTAAAATCATTTTTATAAGATTAACTCTTCCTATTACTGAGAGTGGCAACTTAGTCCACGTCTGCACCTTCTGTCGAAATCGCTGTATTAACGGAGTCAGGTTTAATTTTTCATAGTCCGCTACATCAATGGTGACCTGAACACCCAGGTATTTAAAGGATTTGACTAGTTGCAAGCCCTCCGTAGAGCCTCCACCTCGCCCCTCCTCAGTCGAAAGCGTCATAAGTGCAGACTTGGACCAGTTAATGCACAGTCCCGATAACCTACTGAACCCATTTATGATGCTCATGGCTGCCGGAAGGGAGGAGTTCCAATCATCTGTGTAACAGAAAGGAGTGAGAAAGAGCTCCATTAACCCTAATCCTAGCAGTGGGGATTTTATATAAAAGCTTGATCCATTGGATAAAGACAGATCCAAAGCCCATCCTCCTAAGTACGGCCCACAGGTAATCCCATTCCACACTATCAAATGCTTTGGCCGCGTCTAGAGACGCGACCGCCGCATTCAACCCGTGGAACCGGCCCGCCTGTATATTCAGGAAGAGGCGTCTAATATTAACAGCCGTTGACATGTTGGGCATGAATCCGGCCTGATCCGTATGTATTAGTGATGTGATCACAGTATTGAGCCTATTCGCTAATACTTTAGACAATATCTTCACATCGACCTGCAATAATGAAATAGGCCGATATGATTCAGCTAACAGAGGATCTTTACCCTGCTTAGGGATAACGAATATGATCGCCACATTCATGCTAAGAGGCAACCCATCCTGACGTTGTGCCTCCTTGAACACTTCCAACAACTGGGGGAGCAGAATAGGGGAAAATGTTTTAAATATTTCGGCAGGTAATCCATCACTCCCTGGGGCCTTGGTATTTGACATTTCACTCAGGGCCCTTTCCACAGAAGAATATTTAATTAACTCAGATCTAGGATGTGTTATTTTTGTGTTCCCTTTATTTTTTTGAGCAGTGTATAATTACTGTGCCTCAGTATTAAGAGAGCGGTCTAATATATTGCCGCATTTATCTTGTTAAGCTACTGTGATATTAATAGTTAATCTGTTAGATTACTGATACAGTTACTGTACACTATGGCCAACAGACAGTTGCCTGGGCCCTTCAAAGGAATAGGCAGTGGCAAAAATGTTGCTGTAGCCGGCACAAGTGGCAGCAAAAGAAGGGATGGTGGTAGCAGCAGCCACAGCAACAGGCCAGAGCTTCCACTGTCATCCACCGGTCATGTTTGACCAATAATCCAGCTGTACTGGAATGGTTGACTCGCTCTTCAACATTATCTCAAATATGTGTGCAACTACCGATGATGACAGTCGGTTGGGAGCACATGCTGCGAGAGGTCAGGGACGAGCGCAAGAGACAGCTGAGGGTGACACAAGTGATGATCAAACAGATGTAGATGATGATGTAGGCGATTGCATGTGGGAGCCGAGTAAAGAAGGGGTATCATCATCATCAGAGGGTGATGGTGGCAGCGTGCCTGTGAGACAACAGGGTAGAAGAGTGCCCGTGAGACAGCAGGGTGGAAGCGTGCCAATGAGACAGGAGGGTAGAAGCAGTGGGGGATCTGGAGCCAAATGCAGGAAGGGGTACACCGTCTGCTACTCAGGAGACTACAACTGAGGATCACACTAGCAGTGCATACGTTCATAAAAACAGTGGCAGGTAAGGAAAATGCAATACTCCGCATTGTGGGAATTTTTCACCAAGTCACTGGGGGAACTAAGCGTGGCGGTATGCAGGATGTGAGGGCAGAAGCTGAGGCGTGGCAAGGGTGCTAATGCTGGCATGGCGGCCCTGCGTGAACACATGGAGCGTCACCATAAAGTTGCGTGGGAAAACTGTGTCACTCATTTAGTGTTACAGCCTGATGCAGCAACGGCTACATCTCCCATCGGCCCGCACCCCCTCTCCAGCAGTGAGGGCTTGTCAACTTCAGCAGAAGGAAGCTTTTATTCATTCTGGTTGACTTCAATGTTGTCTATTGCTCCTGATGCTCCTCCTCATCACTTGTTTCGACAGCAATCGATCACAGAGGTGATTGCAAAAACATAACAATATGCGTGCACTCATCCAATAGCGTAGAAGCTGAACATACACTTGGCCTAGTTGATGGTACTACAGTCCCTCCCTTTCCATGTAGTTTACTGGGGAAGTAGTATGTAGTAGAATATATTTTTTCATGCACCCCTTAGGGGGGCTAGGTCTTAATGAGGACCATCCTCATCTTTTGCTGGCTTTACTTCTTCTAAATCATCCTTTGTGGTCTCCATGTCTGAGAAAAGTCAGCAAGATGCAGAGAGAGGAGGAGCTGGATATTCCTGATGACATATAATCGGTATTAGATGACGTGGAAAAGAAGGAAAAGCAGATGGCAGAAGAAGGATTCTTCGACCTGTAGGGCAGGAAGCAGTTAGGGTTGGAGAAGTGGGTTTGCAACTAAGGGGTGGAGGGCTTTTTTCATGTGTCACTCTGGGAATGTCCTATGACCGTGTTTCTCTCCTCTTTTATCAGTTCGTTGGATCCAACTGCTGGTCACCTGCTACGCTACGAGGTACTCTTCATATTTAGTTTCAGAATGCAATGGTTAAAGGTAAGTATAACTTTAATTATTAGATAAAATGCATATAATGGTCAACTATTGACCCTATGTGGCCCCTTTATGTAATTCTCATACGAAAGGGGCATTTTCAGGAGATTGCAGGCCACAACAGCAATAACTGGCATATTGTGCCGTGCACCTATACATCCAAACCCTATACCAGCAACAGCCCCTGTTGGCTAACATATTATATGGCAGCTACTAGTTTTCAGGCCTCTGTTCCTTATGGCAATAATCCAGTGGCCATGTTTAATCCATCCACCATGTTTGGCCCAACTGGAATTAACTGTAATACATGTTTAGAGCAAATATCATCGGGTTCATAGTATATATTTGCATTTTTTAAAGGGATTCATGTCTACAGTGTTAAAAAATCATCTATGTTCTTTCAGTAGTTTTCTATTTGACAGAACAGAGCCATTTACAATTTTAATGTGTACTGTATTTACTGTATAGTAGCTATGCTTGGTATTGCAGCCAAGGTCTGTTCACTTGAATGGGACTGAGATGCACCTAGACCTGTCCTACACCATGTGACTAAAGAATGTCCTAGAAAGAGGCCGCAGCAGTCACTGGAGCACTGCAGCCTCTTCAAAAAGCTGATTGGCAGGGTGCCGAGAGTCAGACCCTATCCAATTAGATATTGATGACCTATTTTGAAGACAAGCCACCCATATTGTACTCCTGTAAACCCTCCTTTAATATTATAATTTTTCACTATACAACCAGGAAAGTTTAGGTAAGGAAATAAAATGTTAAAAAGATCATTGTCTAATGTTGTCTCCCGAATGTTTCAGCCATTTAGATTGGTGTTAAAGATCCAATTGATAAGGATCCTAAAAGTGTACATTTGAATAAACTTTTCTGTAATTTAATGATAACTCGCTTTATGGGCTAGCAGAGGACAATGGGGTACCTCCAGAACAACACTGAAACTCTGACGCTATGCCCAAAACCTGATGTTTCAGTTTTATGAGATGTGCAAAGAAGTAGGCCTCATATCCTCCCCATATTTAATCTGCAATTTAAATAGCTATTTTTGCCATTTTGTGTGACTTATGTTGTCACACATTGTGCACCTGTTAGCCCTTTTAAAAGGCTGTGCGCTATACCGCCATCAAACCCTGTCAGCATGACTTGCCATGAGTGGATCCAGGCAGGGCAGACTGTTGTTGGGTAATAGCCTTCCAGAGACCCACAGCTGCACTTT
Organism: Bufo bufo; assembly: GCF_905171765.1. Taxonomy (NCBI): domain Eukaryota; kingdom Metazoa; phylum Chordata; class Amphibia; order Anura; family Bufonidae; genus Bufo; species Bufo bufo. The sequence goes on along the minus strand of NC_053390.1, from coordinate 286,181,088 downwards.
AGGACTGTCAAAAGATCTCAGTCCCTTTGGATGCAACCCAATGGATCTTTTGGAGTATCAGAAGGCACCAGTCCCTGGTCAAGGACTGCCCGGCAAATTGTCACATTGCTGTTGGAATAAAATAAATTGTTCAACTGCAAAGGTCTTTGTCAAGGGAAGCCTCCTTTACATGTGTGTCCATTGCATGACCGTGGACAGGTATAGTATTTATCACAATGAAGTGTTTCATCATATAATAGCAAGTAGAGATCTCAAAAACAGTACAGAATTGAAACTAAAACTAGGGGGGGCGTGGCTTGCTCATGGCGGAGTAGGACGCACGTCAGAACAGCTCACCTGCCATGCGATTGAAATAGACTGATCTTTCAGCCGTAACTCTTACCAAACACCCAGAATGGGGAGAAAAACAGCCAAGGGACCGGTGGAGACCGACCATCAGCCGGACCAGGCAGGCATCCAGAAGTTTTTCGGCTCCCATTCCAGGACCGAGGGGACTCAGACTGCTGCTAAGATGGCCACCGCTCCTCCTCTCTCCAGCATAGAGGCTGCCGAGCGCTCTTCCCCTTCAGTCCAGAGCTCTTGCAATCCCGCTTCGTGTAATTCTGAAAGAGGCTGGGATTTAAGGGCGCACCTTCAGGCCCTACCCACGAAGACGGACTTGGAGAACTCAGTTTCCAGATTGGAGCAGACCTATAAGGTAGAGATGGAGGCCCTGAAGGATGAAACTAAACATTTGGGCCATAGGGTGGAGGCCTCTGAGCGCACCCAGGAGACTTTCCAAGGCCATCTAGAGGAACATCATAAGGTGTTGGTGGCTCTCTCTAAACACATCTCCCAGCTATTGTCACATCTGGACGATATTGATAACCGTCATCGCAGGAACAACCTGCGGATCAGGGGGGTCTCAGAGCTGGTCCAATCTAGTGACTTGGAGCTCACCGTTCAAGTGCTGTTTCACTCCTTATTGAAGGGAGACGAGTCCTCCCCTATTGAAATGGACCGGGTCCATCGTGCTTTGGGACCAAAATCGGCCAACCCAAGTAGGCCGCGCAATATAGTATGCCGCGTCCACTTCTACAAAGTAAAAGAGGCTATTTTGAAAGCGGCCCGCCAGGCTGACAAAGTGGAGGTGGATGGATTCCAGGTTCAGATTATGCCGGACCTCTCTAGGAGAACTCTCCAGCTACGCAGGGCAGTCCGCCCCATTCTCACCTTACTAAAGAACAGAGACATCCAATACAGGTGGGGGTTCCCCTTTCAGCTCCATGCTAGGAGGGATGGCAAGTTGGCAATCTTCCGGGACCTGGGCGACCTACCCAAGTTCCTTGAGACCTTCTCACTACCATCTGTCTCCCTCCCGGACTGGCCGTCTGTATCATCTCCACCGCAGTAACCTCCCAGGGAGCAATGGTCCGTGATATCTCCCAGAGTAACGAGGCAGAGGAAGTCGCCATGAGGGCTCCGGTGCTCACTCACCTTCCCCCTTATTTCTTCCTCTTATGGACCTTCACCTCCGTCCACGAAAAAAGAGGCCAATTCTGGTGTCCAGGTGGAGGATGCCGCAGAGGACCTTTCTGTGTTCATGGTCGCCTCGTTAGGGCGGTTGGTTGGGGGTCTGCTACTTTCAGTTCTCATTTAAGTACTCAGTTATCAGAGTGAGGGTTAATCACTATGATGTTTTTATTCTTTTTTTTCTTGTTAGACAGTCTAAACAGAATTCTTGCTGTTGTTCTATAGTGGTGGGAGAGTCGCCGACTTTGTCTGGGCTATCACTTCTCCCTCTCCAGTTATGGTAGTGGGACTTGCTCCCGATACTATTGTTTAGCTTTAAGGCCATAAGTTGATGGCCAATTGGTGTTTTGTATTATCTGTTCGATCCCCTGTTCTGTTCTGTCCTGTCTTGTCTTGTTTTGTCTTGCTACGTCTTGTCTGTCCTGCTCAGCTTCCCTGGTGTTTTCTCCCTTGTGTCCTACTCTCAGAACTCAAGATACTTTACATACTGGGCGCATAGCACGTTCCCGGAGTCTAAATCTAGGGGCGTGTCTATCGCTATACACAAATCCGTACCATGTGAGGTTTTGCAAGTTTTTCCTGATGAAATGGGGCGCTACGTCTTTCTTAAGGTGTCTATAGGTTCTCAGATATTGGTTATAGCTAACATGTATTTTCCTAACTCAGGTCACTCTCAATTTGCTTCCACGGTACTGCCAGCCCTGGATACCTTTGCTGATGGTACTCCGATCGTCCTGGGGGGAGATATTAATTTTCCACTGGATGCCACGCTAGACTCCTCATCAGGTAGGTCCTCTACCCCGACTGGGGTGGCCCGAGGTTACATTCTCTAAGATTAGTTGACATATGGTGCATCTTACACCCTACTGATAAGGACTTCACATTTTATTCTACATCCCATAACGTATACCATCGCCTCGACTATATTTTCCTCTCACATTCTCTGCTAGATTTTAATCCCTTAGCGGGTATTGAACCTACCCTATTTTCTAACCATTCCCTAGTCTGTGTGACTCTTGCTATTGGGAGTCGCACTTGCTCACAATATTCTTGAAAATTGAATGATAATATTCTTAGGGATCCGGTTTGTTTAGCCGACATCCGTTCGTCTATTACGAACTTCTTGGCGGGACATGAAATGGATACTACCAGTTTCACAATTAAATGGGAGACGTTGAAGTGTGTGGTGCGGGGGCGGTTTGTCCTACACGCTTCTAGGTTGAAAAAGATTAGGGCAGGAAAGATGGGTGAGCTACTTCAAAAATTAGCTGCGCTTGAACATAGCCACAAGAACTCCCCCTCTCGTGTATCAGGAATTATGTGATACTAGAGGGGAGCTCAGGAGATTGATTGACCAGAAATATCTGGGTTTCAGAGATAGGTTTCACAGACTTACAGTACAGACCAAAAGTTTGGACACACCTTCTCATTCAAAGAGTTTTCTTTATTTTCATGACTATGAAAATTGTAGATTCACACTGAAGGCATCAAAACTATGAATTAACACATGTGGAATTATATACATAGCAAACAAGTGTGAAACAACTGAAAATATGTCATATTCTAGGTTCTTCAAAGTAGCCACCTTTTGCTTTGATTACTGCTTTGCACACTCTTGGCATTCTCTTGATGAGCTTCAAGAGGTAGTCCCCTGAAATGATTTTCACTTCACAGGTGTGCCCTGTCAGGTTTAATAAGTGGGATTTCTTGCCTTATAAATGGGGTTGGTACCATCAGTTGCGTTGAGGAGAAGTCAGGTGGATACACAGCTGATAGTCCTACTGAATAGACTGTTAGAATTTGTATTATGGCAAGAAAAAAGCAGCTAAGTAAAGAAAAATTAGTGGCCATCATTACTTTAATAAATGAAGGTCAGCCGAAAAATTGGGAAAACTTTGAAAGTAAGGGCTATTTGACCATGAAGGAGAGTGATGGGGTGCTGCGCCAGATGACCTGGCCTCCACAGTCACCGGACCTGGACCCAATCGAGATGGTTTGGGGTGAGCTGGACCGCAGAGTCAAGGCAAAAGGGCCAACAAGTGCTAAGCATCTCTGGGAACTCCTTCAAGACTGTTGGAAGACCATTTCAGGGGACTACCTCTTGAAGCTCATCAAGAGAATGCCAAGAGTGTGCAAAGCAGTAATCAAAGCAAAAGGTGGCTACTTTGAAGAACCTAGAATATGACATATTTTCAGTTGTTTCACACTTGTTTGTTATGTATATAATTCCACATGTGTTAATTCATAGTTTTGATCCCTTTATAGTCATGAAAATAAAGAAAACTCTTTGAATGAGAAGGCGTGTCCAAACTTTTGGTCTGTACTGTATGTATGGGCAGGGAGATAAGAGTGGTAAAATGTTGGCCAGAGTCCTGAGACCTAAGAATAGCTCCTCTTATATTTCATCTCTTAACCGGAGAGAAGGGGGTAAGATACATTCTACTGGAGACATCTTGAGGGAATTCCGTGTACTATACCGAACTATATAACCTAAAGGGAAAGTTTGCAGATCTTCTTCCCGAGACCCGGCTCCAGAAGAGCGGGGATTATGTCTCTGGCCTTGTGGGAGCCAAGTTATCTGTGGCTCATAGGGAGACCTTGGAGGCAGCAATCACGACCCAGGAGGTTAGGAGTTCTATTAAAGGTTTAGTGGTTGGTAAGAGTCCTGGACCGGACGGGTTCACCTCCTGTTTTTATAAGACCTTTCTGGAAGACATATCAGGTCCCTTCACCAATATGTGCAACTCCCTGGTGGAGGGTGCTTCCTTCCCGCCACAGGCTCTAACAGCGCATATTTGTGTTATCCCCAAGCCTGGGAAAGACCCCCTAGCATGTAGTAGTTATCGCCCGATATCGTTGATCAACATCGATGTTAAGATTTATGCCAAAATACTTGCCGAAAGACTGAAGCCCTATTTGCCTTCGTTGATACATGAGGACCAGACAGGTTTTGTCCCTGGACGTGAAGCCAGAGATAACACCATCCGCTCTTTGGCCTTAATTGCCCGAGCGTCCGCGACAAAGTCCCCCCTCTGCCTGCTCTCGGTTGATGCCGAGAAGGCATTCGATCGGGTGGATTGGTCTTTTATTTCGGAGGTCCTTAGGGCGTTTGGTTTTGGTCCCAACCTGTTATGCAGAATTACTGCTTTATATCACAATCCGAGAGCCCAGGTGAGGGTTAATGGATCTTTGTCGGCCCAATTTCAGATCCATAATGGCACGAGGCAGGGCTGCCCCCTCTCCCCCCTACTGTACATATTGGTGATGGAGTTCCTGGCTAGAGCTCTTAGAGCTAACGATTCCATTAAGGGTCTCCAGGTAGCCGTATATGCAGACGACCTTTTAATCTTCTGCTCAGACCCGAGGGTTAGTCTTCCTAACGTTTTGAAAGAGTTTGCTCTCTTTGGAGACCTTAGTAATTTTAAGGTCAACTTACATAAGTCTGTGATGCTAAACATCAACCTTCCTGAATCCCTGGTACGCGACCTAAAGACCTCATTTCCATTTAGATGGTCCTCCAGCCACCTCACTTACCTAGGTACGTCTATCCCCTCACGCTTGACAGATGTTTTTTCACTCAATTTTACCCCCCTGTTAGAGGAGGTGCGAAGGGATCTGAAGGCTTGGAGGCAACTACCGTTGTCATGGTTTGGGAGAATCCATGCAATCAAAATGAATATCCTCCCTCGGATTCTATATTTGTTTCGTACCATACCGATACCCTTACCTTGTGGTTTCTTTAAGACCTTCAGATCTCTGTTCCTAAGATTTATTTGGGCGGGTTCCTCCCCTAGATTAGGTATGCGCTTTCTAGCTCGTCATAAGTTAAAAGGGGGAATGGGGGTCCCTGTTCTCTCCAACTACCACAAAGCTGCAATCTTCTCGTACATCTTAGATTGGTTCCATAGTGGTTCTTCTAAGAGGTGGGTTCAGTTCGAGCAGATGGAAATGGGACTTCCAACCCAAAATCTGCTCTGGCTGGCCAGAACCCTTAGGCATTCGAAGCTCCCCTTCATAACGGCAGGCGTTCTGAAAGTCTGGGATAAACACGCGGTGGCTCTAGGGCTTACCACTTTTCCGGGGCCGCTGATTCCCATATTTAACAATCCAGGATTCCTCATGGGGGAGGGCACTCAGAGGGTGCTAGGGCTTCGAAAAGAGGATAACCCACAGGTTAGACAGTTAATAGCCGGCGGGGCTGTTAGACCTTTAGATTCGCTTGTTGTCCCAGCCTTTGGGGGGGGGGGCGTGGTTACAATATCACAGCATAAAGAAGTTCCTACAAACACTAGGCCCCTTAGAAAACCTATTTAGGGAGCTTACCGCCTTTGAGTCTCTTTGCATCCAGAATACACCACCCACACACTTAGTGTCTCTGGTTTACGGGCTACTCCAGGAGGGGGGGGGACCCCTCTCGTCCCTGCCATATGTGGGGGCATGGGAGAGAGAGTTAGGTAAAACGTTCTCTTCCGACCAATGGGAGAAGGCGCTCCCACTGTCTCACAAATCGTCTGTCAGTTGTAGCTTGCAAGAAAATAACTTTAAGATTTTCTCTAGATGGTACAGAACCCCCGTTCTGTTGCATTCTTTCTTCCCCACATGCCCAGATATCTGTTGGCGTTGTGAGAAAGAGAAAGACACTATGGTACACGTTTGGTGGCAGTGTGATCGCATATCCCCATTTTGGAGGAAAATCAATGAGCTGTATGGTCTAGTCAGCGGTAATACCACAAGGTGGACACCGGAGGGCGCATTATTGTCCATGTTCCCTGGCTCCATCTCCTCCCTGAAGGGGGGTCTCTTGAGATTTTTCGTACAGGCCGCTGGCCTGGTTATCCCTCGGCATTGGAAATCTACGGAGAAACCGCGCTTTGAGGAGTGGCTTAACACATTTGAAAAGATACATAGAATGGAGGAGCTTATTGCTGAGGATGGGGGTCAGGAAGCTAAATATCTTAAGATTTGGTCTCCTTGGTTGCTCTTTAAAGGTTCCCAGTCTTACCTTACGTGGTTGAGCAACATCTCCAGTAATGCTTAATACTACTTATTCTGATGGGTTTAGGCACTTCCCTTCTCTTCCCCTCTGTTTCTGTCTGTTTGTATATATGTTCCCCGATGTTCTTACTCTCTTCTAGAGTAGGTGTATGTCTATTTGCGAACTGTGTCACTTTATTGTTGGACCACCTATATTTGCTATGTACACAACCATTTTCAATATCCTTTTACTGTAAATTCCAGAATTGGTATATTGCTATGTATTGTGGTTGTATACCTTTGCATTCACAACCTACTCTTGTCCTTAATAAAATTGAACAACAGAATTGAAACTAAAACTATATTGGAAAATTTTCAAACTTTTTATTATACAAAGTTGTTGTTGGCCACATTAGGGCTCCATGTCCCTGCATCTTGTCTCCTTGCCTTACAGTGTTTGTAGGCTGGTACACAGATTGATTTGTAGCTATGTTAAATGCCTGTGCTGTAATATAGCAAATCTAAAAACATCCGAGATGATAAAGAGAACCTGTAAGCACTACAAAACAGGGCGAGGCAGCTATAACACTTTAACTGTATGTCCAAAAAGTATATGACCCTCGCAAATATTATACCAGCAGAAACTTTTCATGACAGAAAATGGAGAATTTAGCACTTCCTACTTGATGTCACCTTCAGAGTAAGAAAAACAGCTGAAAAATCTGAAAAGGTTAATAAGACAATGCAGGTCAGAAGGGATATTACAAGGAAAGACAGAGATAGGACAGAGACGTGCGAATATCCGACTAAGCAGTCCATCGTGAGAGGCACCTAGAAAACTGTACAAATATAGAATTGTTCATACCGGATTTCCTGCTGCTGTCGCTTTTCCTTGTCAGATCATTCATTTTCTCTTCAATAGAGAGCCACTTCATTAGGATTAGGATTATACCTCACCGCTATTACAATCCCGATGCCTCGCGTTATATGGAATTTACATTATACCCAATACTTTTCATTTTAAATCAGTAGAATAAAATTGAGTTTTATCTAACAGATTACTATGAATTTAAAGGCACATCATTAGTAATAAGCAGTTTAAAGCCTCATACACACAGCCATGTTGGTATTTCGTACACGGCTGTGTGTAAATTTTAGATATGGCACAAACCACACTAAAATTCCAATTAAATGGTGAACTTCCTATTTCTAACCTCTATATCTTGATATAATATGACCTGTTTTGTAGACACTTTACGACTATCTTGTACTAATCAGATAATACAAATAGCAAATGTGAATACAGTCAGGTTTTTCAGCAGACAGAAAATTAACAGACGTGTGCAATGTTTTCATCTTCATGACTTCTTCCTCCATTCAAATCTTTAATGACCAGCAGCGGCTTGTCTTGCCTTTAAGTGTATAACCCTTGCAGTTTCTAGATAGATACAAAGTGTACATACATATGGCTTTACTGTGCTGTTCCATACTGTTCCAGAGCCAAGAGGGTTAATAGCATTTCTGAAATATTACGCTACTGTTATTGATCTTATCAAATGGTTACCCTACTAGTGAGAGCCCGTTTGACCACAGATTAGCAGCTCCTAATGCCTGACATCCTGGTGTCTGCTCTACCTCGCCCCCCTCCTTTACAGTTCACTTTCTTCCATGCCTGGAGCATTGATCAGCTCATAAAATGAGAAGAAGGAGTGTAGGAGACAGAGGGACTGGCCCCAAACTGGAAGCTTTAGATATGAGGACTAGATGTCTGCCTTGTCCAGATTTTATCTACTGCATGTATGGTTTAGCTGTCCTTCCAGGCTAATAAAACCCTAATACGAGATTCTTTCCAGTGCTGTCTACAACTTTTTTTTTTAAAAGACAGTAACTACAAGCAACAATTTTAAATATGTCCTATGTGGCTTTTACAGCTTTTCTTATTTTATTATACATTTTTATTATACGAGTCTTGTTTGGTATGCTAATTTAAAAATAAATGTGTTTAATTTGACATACAGCATAGTCTAATGTGTAGAAACGTATGTTTGAAATATCTTATTTAAATATTGTTACTTTTGAATAGATTTAATGGAATTATTGATTTTGTCACATTATTATAATCAGTTTTTAATATTCAGCTTCCATATGGAGAGTTTTAGATTTAAAGGGCATGTGAAAAATGCATAGAACATCATAAGACACTTTTCATTTAAATTTATTGCCCTCTCGATGGTAGTACAACCAGCCATTAAAGAGATTGTTAGCTGATCACCTATCCACACTATAGGTAATGAGCGTCTGGTTTGATCTGTTCTGATCATGAGAATGGGGGTCCCATACCTCCCATCTGAATGGAGTGGAGGTTAAACATGTACGCTGACACTTCATTCAAAGTCTATGGGACTGTTGAAGTTAGGGAATTCCTGCACTCAGCTGTCTCTGGCAGTCCTATAGAGTTTCAATAGTGAGGCAGTGCGCACATTCAATTTCTCGGCAGCTGCTTAATTCAAACAGGAGACGTAAGATCCCACTTGTAATCATCGACGGGACCCCCATGACCACACACTTATCACCTATTCCTGTGGACAGGTGTTAAATTTAATACAGGGGCAGCATGGTGGCTCAGTGGTTAGCAATGGTGCCTAGCAGCGCTGGTGACCTAGGTTCAAATCTGACCTAGGGCAACATCTGCTTGGAGTTTGTATGTTCTTCCCGTGTTTGCGTGGGTTTCCTCTGGGTACTCCGGTTTCCTTCCACACTCCAAAGACATACTGATAGGGACCTTAGATTGTGAGCCCCATTGGGGACAGTTGGATGCTAATGTCTGTAAAGCGCTGTGGAATATAGTAGCGCTATAAAAGTAAATAAATATCAATGATGAATACAACAGCTTTCTTACTTTATTTTCTTACATAAATACAATACAGCTTTCACTTTCTTATTGTTAAAGGGATTATCCAATTTCTGAAACAGCCCCCCCATGTGCCGGGCCCCTCACAGGTAATATACTTACCCCACTCCCCACTCCATGCGCCGCTCCTGGTCCCTGCACTGCCGCTGCTGCTTCTCCCTGAACATGGATGAAAACATCTGCTGTCGGGGGGTGGCAGGGCAGCCAATGGTAGATGGGGACGAGCCTCCCTAGCGTCACCCGCGATGCCAGGGAGGATCGTCCCCGCCTGCCATTGGCTGTTTCCCCCCCGATACCGTATGTTTTCATCCATGTACAAAGAAGCAGCAGCAGCAATGGTGAGGGAACCAGGAGCGGCGCCGGGAGCGGGGTAAATATAATACCTGTGAGGGGCACATGGGGAGGCTGTTTGAGAACTTGAATAACCCCTTTAACTTTGTGGCACAGTAAAAAAAAAAAAATTTTTTTTCATTTTTGTTTTTTATTCCCTGCCTTGCAAGAGCCATAGCTTTTTAAAATTTTCCATTCATATAGCCATATGAGGGCTTTTTTTTTTTTTTTTTTTGTGGGACAAGTTGTACTTTCCAATTGCACCATTTCATATTCCATACAATATATTGGGAAGCTGGAAAAAATTATTAATGTGGTTGAATTAGAAAAAAATGCAATTAACCAATTGTTTTAAGGGTTTGGTATTTACAGTTCTTCATTTACTAGGAGGTAAAAATTGTTACGATTTAAAAGATAAAAAAATGACAGTATGATTACTGAAATGCCAAACTTATATAGTTTTTATGTTATAATATTTTAAAAAAAGAAACTCTGAAAAAACGTCATTACATCGCCATATTCTGACACCCATTACTTCGTATATTTCCATCTATGGAACTGCATATTTCCCAACTGTTCCAGATCCAGCGGGATAGTCCCACATTATGTACCAGGATGGTTGTGGCACGTGGCACGATTTTAACTGAGGACGCAGATACAGTTGAAAGCAATGGTGAGCAGTCAGCTCCCTGCTCCACCATTCGCCCGGCCTGTGTGCTTTCCAGCAGGTGTTATGCAGTGCCAAAATCTCCCTGAGCTAAGCGGGAGAGAGCACTGACTGTCTGCTCTCCTGCACAGCTCAGCAGGTGCAATGACATCATTGCATTACGCCTGCTGCTGAAAAGAGCAGGATGTGTTCTGGTCATCAAAGGACAGGGATTAGGTGAGTATTGCTTTTTGATTTTATTAACACCACAGGGACTTCACTATTGTAACACTGCTTTGCAACACTACTGTAAGGAGAGCACTATAGGCATGGCCGTCTTTAACGTGGGGCAAAAGGGGCAGCTGCCCAGGGCCCAGTTGCTCCTGGGGGGCCCAAGGCAGCTGCCTCTTGAGCCCCGCTGGCCACTGGCACAGGGAGATGAGTGCTTCCATTGTGGAAGCGCTCATCTCCATAGTCATCTGTATCGCCGTCCTCAGGACAGCGATACAGATGGAAGTGCTGCGGTGGGGCAGGGGAGGGAGAGGCGTCTCCCTTCCCCATTCCTCTGATAGGCTTCAGGCACTAGGCCTGCAGCCTAACAGAGGCGAGGCTGGTGCAGGCGGCGCAATGACAAGTACAGCGCGGGACAAAGGCCGGAAGAGGCCTGCCAGCCTGATGGAGGTAAGTATAAGTGTTTATTTTTTTTATATGGTACTACTACTGGCACATGATTGGGGGGCATCTATGGGGGCATCTGTTACTGGCACATAATTAGTGGGCATCTATCGGGGCACTTGTTACTGGCACATGATTGGGGGGCATCTATGGGGGAACTTAGTACTGGCACATGATTGGGGGCATCTATGGGTGCACTTGTTATTGGCACATGATTGGGGGGAATCTATGGGGGAAACTTAGTACTGGCACATGATTGGGGGTATCTATAGGGGCACTTGTTACTGGAACATGATTGGGGGGCATCTATGGGGGCACTTGCTACTGGAACATGATTGGGGGCATCTATGGGTGCACTTGTTATTGGCACATGATTGGGGGGCATCTATGGGGGCACCTGTTACTGGAACATGATTGGGGGGAATCTATGGGGGCACTTGCTACTGGCACATTATTGGGGGGCATCTATGGGGGCACATCTTACTGGCACATTATTGAGGGGAACTGTGGGGGCATCTATGGTGGCACTTCTTAATGGCACATTATTGGGGGGCATCTATGGGGGCACATCTTACTGGCACATTATTGGGGGAACTGTGGGGGCATATATGGGGGAACTTCTTACTGGCACATTATTGGTGGCACTTTTTACTGGCACATTATTGGGTGGCACTATAGGGGCATGTATGGGGGAACTTCTTACTGGCACATTATTGGGGGCACTATGGGGGTTTCTACTGAGGCCACAAAGAAGGGGTATTTTATATGGGGGAAGGAGGGGAACACTATGGAGGCTTCTACTGAGGCCATAAAGAAGGAGTATTTTATATTGGCGCTCTGTATAGGGGTATTTTATACTGGGGCACATTATGGTGGGTACTATGGGGAAGGAGAGAGGAGTACTATGGGATAATCTATGGGGGGCACTAAGAAGGGGTATTTTATACTTGCAAATTATGGGGGACACTGAGGGCATCTACTGGGGCACTATATATGGGGCATTTTATACTGGTACATTATGGTGACACAAGGAAGAAGGTGGAGAGGAGCACTATGGGGCATTTACTGGGGGCACTATATAGGGGTATTTTACATTATACATTAGCTCAACTGGGGGCATTAAAAGGGGGTATTTTTTGCACTGGCACATTATAAGGAGAATTATTACTACTGGGGGCATCATGATGGGCTTTATTACTACTGGGGGTCTATGGGGAACATGATTACTAGTATGGGCACTATGGGAGCATTATTACTTCTGGGGCACAGTGGGGACATGTTGGGGGCACTGTAGGAGCACTATTACTACCATGTGTACTCTAGCAGAGAATTATTCCTATAGGTGGGACTTTTGGGAGCACTATTACTGTGGGGGCACCTTGGCACATTATCAGCTTACCACAATTATTTTTGGGGGACGTTATGTTTACACTATTAGTGTCGGGGGCACTATTTGCTGGGCGCAGTTATTTTAGGGCACTGTGTGCCAATAATTATTGAACGGCACTATCTACATGGAACTACTATTATCAGGGGGTTTATCTGTTTCTGCAGTATAGTATTGGGGAGCACAGCTGCACAGTATTGGGGGTGTTAGGATGATTTGTTCAGAAGATGGGAAGATGATGGAAAAGTAGTAAACTAAGATTTTGTTTGTCAAACTGCAGAGATGAGAAATGGCTGAAAAATGGTGGTCTGAAGGTCTGAAAGGAGAAGATGAGGAAAGAGAACATCTACATCAAAGAGACGTGACTGGATGTAAGAGGTATGTGGCACTGTATTACCCTGTATGTAGGGGTGGATGGAGGGGTTAGTAGTACAGTACTATCTGCACATTGTAAAAAAAAAAAAAGTGATCTGCAAAATACTATATATTTTTGTCAGAAGTTGTGCTTTTTTAATTTTTAGAATAATGATACAGCCATTTTATTTGATACTTTTGTGCCGATTCTCCCCCCCCCCCCCCCTATATTAAGGGACACTATAGTCACCAGAACCACAACAGCTAAACGTAGTAGTTCTGGTATCTATAGCATGTCTCTGCAAGCTTTTTCATGTAAACACTGCCTTTTCAGAAAAAAGGCAGTATTTACATTACTGCAAAGGAACACCTCTAGTGGCCACTCATCATGATTAAAGTTTACTACTCTACGAGGTGTGTAGATAATTTTTTTTGTGTGTGTTGTGGTGGAGGGGGTGATTGCATGCTAGGGTGTGGGAAGGCGCGATCCAGGGGGCCCAAGTAAATTCTTGCCCAGGGTCCAATCAATATTAAAGACGGCCCTGACTATAGGGCATAACTACTGTAGTGAGGACACTAAGGGGGCATTATATCATGTGGGGCACTAAGGGGGGACTAACAGGACAGTCTTACTGTGAAGAAGCACTAATCCATAACTACTGTGAGAGGACACTAAGAGGGCATTGTACTGTTTGTGGGCACAAACACTACATAACTAAACACTGCATAACTAATTTGTGGGGGCAATAAGGGGGCATAACTACTGTGTGGGACACTAACTATATGCTAATGTGCATAGACCTGTATTATTAGGTTGCAGATTTTACTGAAAGAAATGAAATTATATTTTGATGGTGAATTGTTCATGGAGTTTCAGTGGTGGACTGGAAACTTAAAGTGACCCTGGAAACAAAACAAAAAACTAAAAATGGCCACATGTTGTAGGTGGGTCCAATTTAAAAGAAGGTGGGCAACACAAGTAGTGCAGCAAAAAATAGTGCAGCACAAAATACTGCTGCCTCCGTTGCAGTATTCAACTGTGAAGATGGCGATACAGTTGAACTTAGGAGGGCATGTGCGACTGCCAGCGAAGGGCATTAGTACCTGATGTTCCCAGCATTAATTATTCCGGAGATAATCGGATTATTATGTACCCAGATGGCGGCAGTGAGGAGGGCTCGGGTAGCTCCCTGGCCCTGGGCATTATCCCACCAGGAAACTTCCCTGTAGGGTCTATGGCCAGTCTGCCACTGTGGAGTTTGTTATACAAGTGTCAATTATCTCTCAGGACAGAGACTGCTATCTGGTTTTGTAAAAGCTTACTGACTCATCCTAATTCCTACCAACAGGCTCGCCCCTGCCTCCGCCTAACTGTTCACCTCTTCCAAAACTTCTGCTGTTCTCTATTTGACCGTAGGCTCCTGTCTGTTGCTAAACACCTACATATCATCCCTATGTTTAGGCACATTGGGTAATAATATTAACAGCCTCATTAGCCTCATTCTCTCACACCTAAAAAATCACCACCTTTGCACTTGGCAGTTTTTTTGCAGTAGTATTGTGATACACATTACCAGAGTTGATAAAGAAGAGAAGCAACTGCAGCGCTCACCTGTATACGTATTGGGAGGCACGGATGAAAGCCCGGACACAAGTGGGATCTTACGTCTCCTGTTTGAATTAAGCAGCTGCCGAGAAATTGAATGTGCGCACTGCCTCACTATTGAAACTCTATGGGACTGCCAGAGACAGCTGAGTGCAGGAATTCCCTAACTTCGACAGTCCCATAGACTTTGAATGAAGTGTCAGCGTACATGTTTAACCTCCACTCCATTCAGATGGGAGGCATGGGACCCCCATTCTCATGATCGGAACAGATCAAACCAGACGCTTATTACCTATAGTGTGGATAGGTGATCAGCTAACAATCTCTTTAATGGCTGGTTGTACTACCATCGAGAGGGCAATAAATTTAAATGAAAAGTGTCTTATGATGTCCTATGCACAACACCCCACCCCCTTAACAGTGACCTCTACAGCACCCCGCCCCTTAACACTGACCTCCATAGCGGATCGTCCCCTTAACTGTGACCTCCATAGTTCCCTGCCCCCTTAACAGAGACCTTCACAGGGCTCTCCCCTTTAGCAGTGACCTCCATAGCATCCTGCCCCTTAACAGTGACCTCCACAGAGGCCAGACCCTTTAACAGTGACCTCCACAGTACCCCATCTCCTTAACAGTGATCTCCACAACAACCCGCCCCTAAACAATTGACTCTACAGCAAGCTGCCCCTAGCGGACTGTCTCCTTAAGGCCTCTTTCACACAGCCGTAGTGCTCCCGTGGCCGTATTGCAGGCCGCATACGGTGGTTCCGCAATACACGGGGCACCAGCCTTGTGCATTCCACATCACGGATGCGGACCCATTCTTGAATGGGTCCGCAAATCTAGAGGTGCGGTGCAGTGCAAAACGAAAGCACAGAACGGAACCCCACGGAAGCACTAAGTAGTGCTTCTGTGGGGTTCCGATCCGTGCTTCCATTCCACAAAAAAATAGAACTTGTTCTATCTTTTTTTAGAACGGACAGATCACAAACCCATTCAAGTTGAATGGGTCTGGATCCGTCCCGGCCGCTGCAATGCACGGAATGGCGGTCCCCAATGCACGGAACGGAACCAATACGTTCGTGTAAAAGAGGCCTAACTGTGACCTCCACAGCAGCCTGCCCCTAGGCTGGCCAGAGGACCAGTTTTAGGCCAGACAGTTCGGGTTTCAGACTCTCTGTCCTCAGTCCGGCTCAGGGCCTGGACGGACACAGGGATGTCCTTTTGAACAGCTGACTCACAGACCGCAGCACTGTGCTGTTCGAACATGATCTCCCACCCACCCCTGCAGCTGACAGAAGTTGATTTTTACCTTTAATTTTTTTCAATCCCTGTAGGCAGCGGAGTGTGTTCGGGGTGTGGCTTAGCAGGGGGCGGGTTTTTTAAGTCTGTCTTTTGAGAGTGGCCTAAACGTCCACCCTACCTGCCCCCTTAACTGTGACCTCCACAGCACTCCGCTCCCTTAACAGTGTCATCCATAGCGCCCTGCCCCTTTAAAGCTGACCTACAGCAGTGAAGAAAAATGGCTGGGTTGTTATGGAAACCTGGTGTAAAACTGTGTGTATGTGGAGACTAAGGGCCTGCGAGCTTCTATTGGCTGATAAGGGTCATGTGACTGTGTGTATGGCAGTTGGAATATGAGGAGAAAAACGTGCATGCTTCTATTGGATAATGTAGGTCATGTGATGTGCCATATTTGCATTTTTTTGGGGAATATCTCAGGAACGGTACGTCCTAGAGAGCTGAGACAAATTTCGTGATTGTAAATGCGATGGTGCGGATTCCTTTAGCGGACATACATACACACATACATACACTCAGCTTTATATATTAGATTATAATATCCATCCATACAGTAATCTCAGCCATAGTTATCCCAACATACTTTTCTGGATGGTCTTCAGGGCAGGCGGAAACTTATACTTGAACATACTGCAGCAATCACTGAGCAATCTTTAGGTATTAACTACAATTTCCTAACTGTTCCATGCACCAAACACCTAAAAAGACAAGTTTGCCATCATGAGCTCTGTGGGGTGATCATTGTTTTGAATTCGTTTTGACCTCGTTTAAAATGTCCTGTTTCAGAGGAATCCCAGATTTTGTCACAAACATATATCTGCAGAAAGAGAAGACACCACTCATAAACATGTAATGAAAAGCTCATCCTTTGCCTCCATTTCTGCCCCTTATGGATAGTGTGTGGAATACTGTAGATGCTGTGATTTTGAAATCATTTATTAATTGAAAGTTCAGTAAAGGTGGACAGCCCTGTTAATATCTATTTTGCTTTTACTTTCCCTCCCCCCCCTGCAATTATTCACTGATCACACCCAGAAATACATGTTGTAACCAAACCTTACCTTACCTTTGACACTTGCCTTTTTGAGGACCAAACCAAAGCCAGCTTGACAGAAAGGTGTGGTAATTTATAAGTGATGGGTAGTTGAAATCAGGCAAATGGGACACATGTAAGTCTTGCTATCTGCGTTAAGTGGAAATTTCCAAAGAAATAAAACTAGTAGGTATCAATGGCGCCTCTACAAGCGGGATATGTGTTTTGTCTTGTTTTGTGTATGGGGTAGAATTTATTGTAGACATTCAGAATTACATCACCAATAAACAGAAGATTTCCAAAGACTCAATCATCACATACATTTCACTTGGTATTTTAAATGACTTCTGTGTATAATTATTATTATCACCACATGTATTTTACAACTTTATAGTTTACTGTTTGTACCTATCGACTGGAGTTTCTCCACATAAATCGATTTATGGATCAAGTGTTTTTGTTAAAACGGGAAGTTATATATTACCAATTTTACTCCATCAAGTCTCCATACTTAAGGGTACTTTCACACTAGCATTTTTCTTTTCCAGTATTGAGTTTCGTCACAGGAGCTCAATACCGGACAAAAAACTGATCAGTTTTATCCTAATGCATTCTGAATGGAGAGCATTCCGTTCAGTATGCATCAGTTCAGTCCCTCTTACGTTTTTTATTTGGCCGGAGAAAATACCGCAGCATGCGGCCAAAAATCCTGAACACTTTGAAATGTATTAGTGCCGGATCCGGCATTAAAATTGCCGCACTGACAGCAGACCTTTAAATCTGTGAAAAAAATAAATAAAACCAGGGTCAGTAGGTACAATTTGCACTCGCACTTTAAACTGTGTTTCCCCCCCCCTCCTTTTGCAGTCTCTGCTTGGTGAGGGCTGCACCCAGGTCCACACTCCCTTAAATGTTTGGAGTGTTTTTGTATGCATGCCCTGGGTGCTACCACTGCTACATGCGCCCCACTAAGCTGATACTGCTTTATTTGTGTATGGGGGGATACTAGTCCCTTTTTGGTCTGGAGCTCACTTTGTTTTTATACAATTATTTGTAACACCGTAGTCTTCCCATTATGTGCTGTTTTTTGTATATGTTTTAACTGGTATACCATTTGTTTGGATATCCAATAAAGGAAATAATTAATCGGTATTGCTCTCTGTGTGGATGCTTTTTGAGCTGTGTAGGTGTTAATAATGAAAAAAATAAATACCAGATCCGTTTTTCCAGATGACACCAGAGAGACGGATCCGGTATTTTAATGCATTTGTCAGACGGATCTGCATCCGGATCCGTCTGACAAATGCCATCCGTTTGCGTCCGGATTGCCAGACGCAACTTCGACGGAACTGCCTGTCGGAATCCTCTGCCGCAAGTGTGAAAGTACCCTAAGTCTTTGTACTAATTGTAGTGTTTTATAGTTTTTCACCTCTGTAGAAGATGCAATGTTTCGGAAGACACAGTGTCCTTCTTCAGGCTTTACACACTGATAGTTAATACAAATAACAATATATACATGCAATGATAGGCAGGTGAAATAAATGTTATACTAGGCAATGAGATAAACAGGACACAGTTACTGTATATGACATTATATGATCGTATACTGCCAGTGGCATCATTAGTATGATCACTTGTAAAACAGTAGGTTTTATGAAGTAGTATATAAAAGATTAATCACATCATGACATCTATTCTTATGGAACTCTTCCTCGTTAAAATGTCACTGACCTTTCACAAAACTTTCGATATGTCGTTGCCAGGGGCGTAGACAAATCTTATAGGACCCCATTTCAAACTTTGATATGGGTTCCCCTGTCCCACCCAATTTGCCAGTTCAGACTTTTTGCTATGACACTTGAAATTTAACTCTCAGGGCTCCCATTTATAATGATCATCTTTGAGATGTTTCTGCACCTTGACTAGAGTCCACCTGTAGTAAAGTCAGTTGATTGGACATGATTTAGAAAGACACGCACTTCTCTATATAAGGTCTAACAGTTGACAATGCATATCAGAGCAAAGACCAAGTCATGAGATGGAAATAGAGCTGTAGAGCTCAGAGGCAGGATTGTGTGGAGGGCCTGTAGGCACAAATCTGGAGAGGAATACAAAAAATTATACTGCATGGAAAGTTCCCATGAGCACAGTGGCTTCCACAATTCTTGCATGGAAGAAGTTTGGAATAACCTGGACTCTTCCTAGAACTGGCCGCTCTACCAAAGTAAGTAACTAGTAGTGTTGGGCTCGAATATTCGAATAGCGAATATTATTCACGAATATCGGCACTTCGAATATAGTGATATTTATTCGTAATTTCGAATATTGTAGATTTTTTTTTTCCAACAGTAGCCTCCCTTCTTGCTTGTGGGCCAATGAGAAGGCTGCAATGTCTTTGTCTGAGCTTAGCAACATCCCTAGCAACCAATAGGAAAGTTGCCTACCCCTTACTATATAAGGAACTCCCCAGCAGCCCTTGTATGCAGCATTTTGCAGATCTGAGAGAGACAGCAGTGTTATTGATGTGCTCTCTGCTTTCCTGTGTCATTACATTAGATAGTTATTTAGCTTATATATAATACAGATAGTTAGTGGGAGATAGTCAGTGTAGGTTAGATAGTGATATAGTGTAGCTGAGTGTCCATCCATAGCTAGTGTTCTGCTGTCCATCCATATACATGTATGCTACATGCATACATACATAGTGCTGTGATGTCACAAGTTCACAACAATACTTAGTGTACCAATCACTAATAAGTAGTCAGACCTGTTAAAATGTGAAGTTGCACATATTGCGCCAAAATATTTGCATCATTGGTGCCGATTTCGCAATCGCGAATATATTGGAGCACTCTATCTGCATATAAAGCTATTGTAATGTTCTGCCGTGCTAACCATATTCTCCAGTCTCAGGAAACTTCTAGCATCTTGAAAAATGTAGCTATAGTGACCCACGCCTGTATTTCGAGCGCATTACACGAATATTACATTGCTAATTTTTTTGTGATCAAGAAAATAATCTCGAATATGTGAATTCTCGAATATATTACGAATATTCTACCAAATATTCGCGAAATATCGCAAATTTAAATATTGCCCCTGACGCTCATCACTAGTAACCAGGGGTGAACGGCCTCGATAAGAGTGGTGACCAAGAATTATGGCTGAAACGATTACTCTATTGAATCGATAAATTCAACACAAAAAAATCCTTAATGCAAATTTTTTGCATCTAGAAATCATTTGTGTCATGTGACCACGGAGTGTGAGTGAAGTGCTTGCTATCACTCACTGCTCCATGGTCACACGCTGGCCCGCACCGCGCTGCACTGTCCTCGTGACACATCAGGATATAGTGCACGTAAGCACTGTGATGCTGTGTGACGTCAGGACGACAGTGCAGTGCACTGAGAAGAAGATGGACGAGATGTGGAGCGGCCCTCCTACAGGAAAGGTAAGTATTTTATTTTACTGGCGTTGGGGACATGGGGGTAGCTGGTGGCACTGGGGGGAACCTGATGGCACTGTGGGGCAGCTGGTGGCATGGGGGGCATCTAGTGACACTGAGGGGAAGCTGATGGCACTTGGGGGGAACCTGATGGCACTGGGGGGAACTGATGGCACTGGGGGAACCTGATGTCACTGGGGGGCAGCTTGTCTCAACTTTCTCTACGCATAGCAGTCAGATAGCACAGGTCATAAAAAATAATTGGCATATACTTGCACAGTCTTTTCCTGACATTGAGGAATTCCGGGTTCCCCCATTGATGTCCTATAGACAATCGCGTAATCTGGGTGACAGAATAATACATGCTGACGTAGGTGGACAGGGTAAGCCAGAGGTTAAAAGGAAGTTAAGCTTTCCATGTCTAAACTGTTGCAATTGCAACAGTATGTTGAAGGGTAGTTGCTTTTCACACCCTAGAACAGGTAAAAAAATATCAGATAAAAGGTTTCTACACATGTAGGTTGGACTATGTCATCTATGTGTTACAGTGCCCTTGTGGGTTACTGTACGTGGGTGAAACGACACAGGAAGCCCGCAACAGGCTTAATCAGCATCGCTACCATATACGGAAATTGTTTTCAGGGGACAAAAGGGAAGGGAATTTGAAAACAGATCTACCGATACCAGAACACTTTATGAAACATGGACACAATGTCTCCCAACTAAGGTTTCGCATCATAGATGGTGTTCCTTAGCAAAGGAGAGAAGGAGATAGAGAAAAACTTCTCAAACGTCTTGAGTTAAGATGGATTTATGAACTGCAGACACTAGAACCAAAGGGTCTAAACAGGGATTTTAGGATAGGCTCACTCTACTAAGCCAGACAGTACTATGTTAATGTCCTCACTATTTGTGTAATATACTCTTGATGTATGTTTTTATCTAAGTATGATGCCCAACCTAACAGGTTGTGATTGTTTTTTATTATTCTTTTCACAGATGGAACACATTGATTGAAGAATCTGGTGGCATGACCCATAATGTGAGCCCTTTGCTGAATTTCTGCGAAAAGTAGCAGCAATATAGTGTCGGTCCATTTCCAGGGTCTATGGGATTCGCAGGAAAGCTGGGGTTCTTGTGGTATGTAGATATATTTGGCTATTTGGCCATTATAGTGTCCTTGTTGGCCCTATCTGGCGTATTAATGTTTTTTTTTGAGATGGGACGGGGGATTTGTCGAATCCACGAATCCCTCGAATCTTGCTGGATTCGTGGACTCGAATCCCGACGTAATTTACCGGATACGAATCCGACGAATCCCGGTGGTGCCCAGACTGGTGCTGGCGGCGGCAGGGCACAGCAGAAGTTGAGCGCTTCGCTGCTGCGACAGGGCAGGGAGAGGCGTTTCCTTTCCCTGTTCCTCTGATAGGCTGCCGGCACAGCCTGAGCCATACAGCGTGGGACACAGGCCAGAAGAGGCCTGCATCGCAGCGGAGGTAAGTAAAAGTGTTTTTTTTTTTTAAATCTATTACTGGCACATTGGCGAGGGGGAGAGGTGAGAGGCACTATGATACTACTGGCACATTGGGGGGGGGAGGCACTATGATACTGGCACATTATGAGGAGAGATGGCACCATGATACTGGCACATTATGGGGGGAGATGGCACTATGATACTGGCACATTATGGGGGGAGATGGCACTATGATACTGGCACATAATGGGGGGAGGTGGCTGTCACGGCAGGGAGTGGGGAAAACCCCCCACCGTGCAAAGGCAGAGACTGCAATGCCAGATAGGAAGGAACAGGGAGTAGCTCACCACTTAGCACAACCCTGAACTCACCTTAGACTTCTACCGCATGAACCGCCTCAGAAGGTAAGGGGGTCTCATGCTCTCCAACCTTTGAACCTACTATCCCTACAAAGCCCTAGGCCTAATGACAGGGCAGAGACTACCCATTCATCCAACACCACGGATGAATGGTGTCTCAAACGGCCCAGTGGCAAGCAGGATAGAAGGCCATGGGCTAAACAGTACGGCAGGTAAGTTACACAGTAACATAACTATGCAAACCTCACTTACCTGCCGTAGCCATGATGGAAGGTGGCTCCAAGCTGGAAAAGCCCACAGGCGAGTCTTCGCTTAAACCCCTCCGGGAAAGCCCGCCCCTTTCGGAGCCTCATACAACAATCAAACCTCCAAGCAAAACCCGCACCAAAACTACATACACCAGGTGGGGGGAGGAATGACAGAAACACACCGGAGGGGACAACAGACAAAGCAAGAAATACAAAATAACAAATAAGGATAGCTCACACAGACAGTGACATTCAGCCCAGGAGCAGAGCTCCACACCAAGCTGACAAACAACCAAACTGACACTCAGGCTCCACCACACCAACATATAGGAGGCCTGAGGTCACACCCACCACACCTACCAAGCACACCTTAACCCTGTGCACACCAAAGCAGGGAATGGAAACATCCTAAAAGGGAAAGCGCACAAACATGCATAAAAACAAGTCGCCACTGGCAACCAGCATGCGCGGCGAAAATGTCGCGGCACTCACCAAGGCCGTAACAGTGGCACTATAATACTGGCACATTATGGGGGTGATGGCACTATGATACTGGCACATTATGGGGGGAGATGGCACTGATACTACTGGCACATTGGGGGGGGCACTATGATACTGGCACATTATGAGGGGAGATGGCACTATGATACTGGCACATTATGGGGGGAGATGGCACTATGATACTGGCACATTATGGGGGGAGGTGGCACTATAATACTGGCACATTATGGGGAAGATGGCACTATGATACTGGCACATTATGGGGGGAGGTGGCACTATAATACTGGCACATTATGGGGGGAGATGGCACTATGATACTGGCACATTATGGGGGGAGGAGGCGCTATAATACTGGCACATTATGGGGGGAGAT